>NC_143041.1:11692446-11969946 GCF_057628025.1 Oncorhynchus mykiss
TTGAAGATTTCTGTTCACCGCCACTCCCCATCTAACTTAACAGAGCTTTAGAAAATCTACAAGGAAGAATGGTAGAAAATCCCCAAATCCAGATGTGCAAAGCTGATCCAGACATACCCAAGACGACTCAAAGCTGTAATCACCACCAAAGGTGCTTCTACAAAGCATTGACTCAGGGGTGTGAATACTTATGTAAATTTAATATATCTGTATTTAATTTACAATACATTTGCAATAAGTTCTAAAAACAGGGTTTCCCCTTGATCATTTTAGGTTATTGTGTGTAAATTGGTGAGAGAAAAAAATAAATATATATTCATCCATTTCAAATTCAGGCTGTAACAACAAAATGTGGAATAAGTCAAGGGGTATGAATATTTTTTTGAAGGCACTGTATGAGCTGAACATAACAGTATGCCAGTGGAAGGGAGAACAGTAGCAAGTGACCCAACAGTTGTGTGTGACTACTATGGTTTCCCATTGTAGCCAATTTAATTGCAGAGAAATATCTTAAAGATATGTGGGTTTTTGGTCATGTAATTACAAGGCATAAGGCAATGTTTCTTAACTCACAGAAGGCACATTATTTCTCCAAAACGAAATATACATGTTTGTATTAGTTGGCAGGGTTCTTTACTTCAACAAGATTGTGTTTTGATGTATTTCTAATACTTAGAAAAAATCGAGAATATATAAAAACAATTTAAGACCCCTTTTCCATCTGTTTGACCAGAAATCAAAGCCTTTGCTTATTGCTTATTTTTAGGAGGGAAATGGTTGAAAATGTATATATGCCTTAATTTCTCAGAAATATTGACTCTTAGCTTTTATGTGACACCCAATTTGACATGCTCCTATGAAGTTCACATGTTGGTGCTCATGGGTCCTATTACATAGAAATGACCAGAGAGAGAGAGAGAGAGAGAGAGAGAGGAAGAGAGAGAAATTAGTTTTAGAATACCTGGCAGAACATACAGTATGAGATGAGTTCAACACCAAAACACATAGCATTCAACTCTTCATTCAGCCTCTATCAATATTAAATGTGTGTTACACATGAGTGAGTTTGAAACTATTATATTTGAACGAGATAAGAAATGGTGAGATAACAAATGGATTACTATGAGAACAATAAACAATAAATAAATGCATTGAAAATCCTAGGTGCTGACGTCAGAGTACTTCTGTTGCGTATGTGTGCACATCTTGCATGCGCGTGTGTGCGTGTGCATGTGTGTGTATGTATCGCCGCCCTGAATCCGTTATAGCCCACTGTAATCAGTCAGGAAGCAGTGCCACTGTTGCACCACTCTGTATCCGGATCTGTGTTTTTACACACGTTTCTGCTCACGCTGGCATTTCCAAGAAGGATTCTCTCCGCTGTTTGTCCCTAACTGTCTCTGGGAATTTTTCCAGTGGGAAAATGGGATTGCTTGCCTGGAATCTCAGATGTTCCAACTGTAATGTTTACTGTGAGCTAGAGATAGCATGTCAGGGGCGGACTGGGACCAGAACTTGGCCTTGGAATTTCTAACACACCGTCCATTTTTTTCCTTGATGCCCCCATTATCAGCCAAATAATGATAAAAAGGCCAACTGGGCTAAAAAATGGACCAGCCCATCTGGCATTTGCCTGAAATTCCAGATGTCCTGTCCACACCTGCAGCATGTGATGGAGCATCACCTGTGTGTGTGTGTGTGTGTGTGTGTGTGTGTGAGTGTGTGTGTGCCCAATGCGGTGAGTAAGAGCAGGCAGAGAGTTTGAGGACAAAGTGGAGCCACGAGGGAGAGAATACTGTGATAGATTCTCTGTCCATTGTCCACAGACACCTTGAGAGAATGAGAACATAGTTATCTGTTTCCATAAGGAGCAGCAACCTCAGAAAGAGAGGGAGGGAGATAAGGGTGAGGGAGAGAGGAGAGAAAGGGGAGAGAGACAGGGGAGAGAGGTGTTCAAGAGGGGGATTGATGAGACTCAATGTGTGTGGGGTACTCGTGGGGTGAGTGAATGGAGTACTGTGTGTCCTACCTGTCTGTTGCTGTAGCCCTGTAGCAGCAGTAGGTAGGGGCAGTCTTGGGGAGGGTGAATGGAGTAAAGTGTTACGTTATCGTCACTGCTCTCTGTCTCCTCCCTCTCTCTCTCCATCTCAGGGGAAGGACAGAGGGGCTCTGTGTAAGTCTCTGATCCGGGGTCCTCCAGAGGGGGAACATTGGCGTCAACATAGCTCTCTTCATCTCTCTGTTTGAGGTTCTTATCGAGGTTCAATTTGTGATTGTGTTCCACATTCTGTTCATGGTCCTGACTGTGACACTGATTGTGGTTCTCGTCTTGACTGGGAGTGTGGAACTCACTGGGCTTCTGACTAAGGGGCTCAGTGGGGTTCTGTTGGTGTCTCTGTTGAGTTTCTGTGGACTGGGGTGAGAGGTCTGCTTCACTCTGGCTCCTACACAGACCCGGCCCCCGTTCAGACTTATTCTGGACCCCACATACCCTCCCAACCCTGTCCTTTTGGTTCCAAGCCCCACACACACCCCTCTCTAGGGTAGAGGTCACATACACACTCCTCCTCTCGATCAGGGCAGAGGTGACTCGAGAGCGGCTCTTCTGGAGTTTACGAGCCTGGGCGTTGATGCCTGAGAGACAGGAGAGAGTTTGGATATGTGTGTGTGTGTGTGTCTGCCAAAGTCAACATGCAGAAGCTAACGTGCAGGAAACAGACTGCAGTGGTGGATATGATGGTTGGGAGAGAGAAACGTTCAACATTAAAATGGTAAAACAGTAAAACACAGGCAGGGGGCTATCATAAGAGTTGGTTTAACCATTCATAAGACAAACACATAACAGGATGCACCTCTACGTCATTTTGCTGTCCCTTAGTCCCTTCCCCCTAGCAAAGACACTACCCTGGTATCATATCCCACATTAATCAATCAATTAACTACCAGGGAATAAAGAAAACCACTAGTACTGCAGACCTTGCAGTCTCCCTATCAGTCCTACCAGCAGTGACCGTGTCCTTGTCTCTTGATCTCTTTTCCTCCACACTGGCTCTCCTCTGGATCTCAAACCGCCTCGCCAAACCTTCCCTGGGTTTCCATAGTGACTGCAGGAGGAGGGGCTTCTCATTGTCACTGACGACCCGGAAGCATTCCGTCTTCCACTGGTGGTCACCCACGTAGCCAATGGAGTCGCAGAGAACATACGACTCCGCCTCTTCCTTGTTCAGACCGTACCTGGGCAATTAAGGGAAGTGAAGCTGTTTATAACAAGGATAGTATTTACAACTAACAACTCTTGGAGGACAATGGGAACGGACTTCAGTAGGCTTAGTCTATGTCTGGTAAACCGTCTCTGCATGTGCATTAACACGCCAAGCTCAGAAACCCACCCTGAGTATCTCCATTCTGCTTCTGGTTATAATACAGTATATTAAGTAAGGTGAGAGAGTGAGGGTGAGAGAGGCTCTCAACAGCATGGTTAAATTGGTCAGCCTTCACGGTTTGTGGTTCCCTCTAGGATGTTCCAAAACGCCCATGTAAACGCTAGATCTGGCACACACACACACTCAATGCATTATACTGAAAATATAGCCAAAACAAAACATGACACACCACACACACCGGACATGTACAATCAATGCACTATACTGCAGTTATACTAAACAACTACCCTTGAGAACAATATATACATTTGTCTGAATTCTATTCCTTGCATAGCATAGGCTCAACACCAGCGTGAAGGATGTGCATTAGTCATCTACTTCACAATGGGCGCTCTGGCATAGTACTTACAGCTCACAGGCCCCTAACACTGGATAACAAGCTGCACATGGCACGTCGCTAAAACAATTGCCAAACAAGTTTCATATATGATCAAAGACTCCGTATGTCATTACAGTATATTTATGATTCTCCAAGTACAGTACCAGTCAAAAGTTTGGGCACACCTACTCGTTCAAGGGTTTTTCTTTATTTTTTACTATTTTCTACATTGTAGAATAATAGTGAAGACATCCAAACGGTGAAATAACACATATGGAATCATTCAGAAAACAAACAAGTCTTAAATAAATCAAATATATTGTACATTTGAGATTCTTCAAAGTAGCCACCCTTTGCCTTGATGACAGCATTGCACACACTTGGCATTCTCTCAACCAACTTCATGAGGTAGTCACTTGGAATGCATTTAAATTAACAGGTGTGCCTTGTTAAAAGTTAATTTGTGGAATTTCTTTCCTTCTTTTGAGCCAATCTGTATTGTAGTGTCAAGGTAGGGGTGGTATACAGAAGATAGCCCTATTTGGTAAAAGAGCAAGTCCATATTACGGCAAGAACAACTCAAATAAGCAAAGAGCAACGACAGTCCATCATTACTTGAAGACATGAAGATCAGTCAATGATCAGATCAAGTGCAGTTGCAAAAACCATCAAGCGCTATGAGGAAACTGGCTCTCATGAGGATTGCAACAGGAAAGGAAGACCCAGAGTTACCTCTACTGCAGAGGATAAGTTCATTCGAGTTAACAGCCTCAGAAATTGCAGCCCAAATAAATCTTTAAATCTACCCAAAATCTAAGAAATCTAAGACAACATGCATACATACATGCGCACACACACACGCACACTCCTGTACCTCTCCAGTGCCTCTTTGACCAGCTCCTTAGCACTGGAGTGTGTTGTTGCCAGGACGCTCTTGTAGTTTGCCCCCTGGCAGATCTCACTGCCAAAGATCTTCAGAATGCCTGGTGCCGTTATCTGATTGGACAGTTCAGCAGGGTCGTCTGTCATTGATGCATCCCCGGGAGAAACTAGATGGAAACGTCAAGAAGAAAAGTAGTGACTACATCATCAGAACTGGTAAGCAAGTGCACTTAATTTATTTTAGGCTGGGGTCGGGGTTAAGGTTTAGACTGCTTGCCAGTCAGATGCTTTCTGCTTCAGCAGGTTAGGGTTAATGTTTATAAAAATACCATTTTGATTAGAAAAAGGCATACTTCTGTCATTCGACTCCTTCCAAGCGTGGCTAGGTAAGCCAGGTAACCCGGGTAAGGCCGTGGCGGTGGCGTTATGGGCGGAGCCTCGCTGGAACACAGCAGACAAGCGGTTGGTATGACGGCGGATGCGACTCCTGGATGGCTGTCGGATGACGTCCACGCCCACACTGTCAGCTGACCTGGTACTGGAACCAGAGGAGCCTGACCTGAGGGGGAGGGTGGGGGACACAGATCGAGATGAGAAAGAGAGATAAAGGGAGAGAGAAATATAGAGAGAAATCGCTCTGTCAGTAAGCAATGTTGTCCCACCAATAAGAGTGCTACAAAATGCAAGAATGACACACTGTAGAACTCTAATTAAATAACCCTCCAGAAAATCTAAAGAATAGTAATCTAAATCCACTGTGTCACTTCCTCATATCTCTACCCTCTTTTGAGAAAGGTATCAACATTGAGTCTCAACTAGACATTACCATCCATCCATCAACAGTCCCCAATCTTACTTTACTGTGCCATGCTCAGTCTGTTAATGAGATAATATGGTGTTGTTAGACCTATTTCTGCAACAATCCGTGTAAGCTTCTTATTTTAATTGCTCAATGCTTCATTGTTAAGGGAATTGGAGTTGTTTCTTTCAGATTAACGTTTATAGAGCCCCACAGTGTGTGGGTCATAATACCCATAAAACCTAGTGATTAAAACCAGAAATGGTTCCAACCATTTTCTAACCATTCATTTCTCCCATAGGGGAATTTAGAACCACTTCAAACAAGGCCTCTGTTTCATGTAGGTTTTCCCTGGCGTGACATTTTAATAACCGTGTAAATCTCTCTCGGACAAGGTGACTTTGATCAATATATTCGTCTCTATTCACTCTCAGATTCGAAAAAGCTCATTAGCATCAAAATAGACATCATGCAAAACTACAAATCCCTGCAAGCTCTGGCACCTTTGCTGCCAGCTACTACCTACCTACCTACCTCAAAAACGAAATATATATTTTACATTTTCATTTACTCTTCCACATTTGATTTAACTCATATTTGTTGGCTTATTTATGCATTTGGTCTTGTGTCTAGTACAGAATACTATCCTAGTAGATGTCAGATATTTATAATGTGCCATGAATACTAGGCTAGTTTCTTGCCAAAAAGCTAGCTAGCAAGCAATGAGATGACAATAGCAACATACCCTTATTTTACCAGATCCTCTTCTCCTTTAGCCAGTGAAGATCCATATTTAATCCCTTATGTCTGCCAACAATATGAACGAGGTCAATTCACTGTGTCAGAATCGTTCAATATGAACGATTTCAATTCACTGTGTCAGAATGCACTGGTGTATTAAAGCAAAATAGACGAAAGTTGTCTGTTCTTTCGACCAATTGATTGGTAAACATTTTAAAACGTATATTTTCCATATATAGACTGTGTTTTAATAAAATCAACTATATATATGCATTGAGCTGGTCTGATGCTTTAAGCGCACTGTTTGATGAAATAAGACACAGAGATCAACCATCCTCCTCCCACACCTACCTGGCTTTCGCAGATTCTGCCATTACTCTCCTGAAGTTGGCGGTAATAGGCTACACGAGAAGTTCTCATGTGAAATGCCAATTTAAACCAAAAGTTGTTTCTCACAAGTCTAGCATAGGTTGTGAGCTCTGCAAACAACTGGTGGTGTGTATTCATGGATGCCAAGGGAAGCCAGGCTTCCCCCCAAAAATCAGCAAGAAAAACAAAAACATCTATAAAATAATTGATGTTATGACTCTCTGTGTTTCATACATTTCCTTTAATTCGCAAGAGGCTGAATGTATCTCACTGGAGAAAGCATCCGAGCGAGCCAAAATGCACCCCTCTGTCTCTCTACTTGCAGGCCATCTATCTGATTCTGTCTGGACCTGGACCTGATTCTGTCTGGACATTATTGCCGCCCGTAGCATTGAATGCATTTGGCCTCCCTTGATTCAAAAAATGTCAAATAATAGCCAATCAGCATCAAGCTCAACTGTGAATGGTCCTGGCACACTAAAAAAAAGTGTCAAGGGAAGCCTGTTTGGATTTGGCGTCACTCCTATCAAATCACATTGAGAGTATACATCATTGACATTAACATGATTCTGGTTCTGATCCAAGCATTCATTCATACATTGTTGTGCCCCTGTTCTGAGAGGATGGAAGTTCAATATGTAGCTAGATGTAAAAAGATCATGTTAACTACCTAACGTTACCCATGAGTGGAAGTTAGTCTAGCGAGCAAGCATTTTATCCAGGTAGCCTAGGACAGCAAAAAATAAAAGCGTGTACAGTATGACAGTGATAGACTGTTTCATCAACATGACACACACACACACACACACACACACAGAAATCAGAACCATGGACAGCCACATCATATTTAGCTTACGTTGATTGGACTAAATTGTTTTTGGTGTCTTTTAGTTGTCACTGTATTAGACCAAGCACATGTGATTTTATGATGTTGAAATGTTGAAGTTGAAATGGTGCTGGAATAGTTTTTATTTATTTTCATTTTACATATTTTAACTATGCAAGTCAGTTAAGAACAAATTCTTATCTACAATGACGGCCTATCCCGGCCAAACCCTAACCCAGACGACACTGGGACAATTGTTCGCTGCCCTATGGGACTCCCAATCATGGCCTGAAATCGAACCTGGGTTTGCAGTGATGCCTCTAGCACTGAGATGCAGTGCCTTGGACCGCTGCGCTCGGTAGCCCAGTTGAGGCAGTTCCTGTAACTCTCTATGGTTTAGTGGTCCGAAAATGGCGGAAACATTACCTTGCTTGACCATGCTGTAGGTCATGTCTGTTACCTGTAATATGCTTTGTGGACTTCACCGGACAGAGGTTGCTTTCCGGTTTCCGGAGTCGGACGGTGATGCGGTACGGAGCTAGATTTGGCCTCAGCTTGCATCCGGAGGCTCTGCAATTGCATCACACCCGCCATACGAAGCCTCCGACCACATTAATGGACCAAGCATAAATTGGCTTTTAGTCTCGGCCTCCGCAATGGGTTAATTCACTGAGATGGGCACGAATAAGACAGGTGTCTTGTCTGCTATGAAAAATATATAGATTTGCTATGACTCGACAAAAAATTACTTGGTCGACCAACAGCCTACCGCCCAAACAATCAACCAGTCGACTAATTGGGGACATCCCTTCTGCTTTTCCATTTTAGGAATTAGACCAGCATAAATAACACAAAATGTAAAACAGCATATTGACCAAGGAGCAGAGTTCATCTTGTCAACCAATCAAACAATGTTTTAATGACAACATCCAAGCTGACAACAACTGGGACCACTGGTCTCTACCCACGGTACCCATATTTTATCGAGGTTCAATTGGCATTTATCACGGCCAGTGTGTAAGTGCCATTAAATGTGTTACTGAGTCTAAATGTTATCAAATTAGGAGAAGAACAAGTGAAGGAAGGAGCATAGGTTAAATGGAGAGAAAATAAAATAGAGATTTCCAAATATAGTTCCAGTTTGCTAGGGTAGCTTCAAATCAAGTAGTACTTGAAGTAGGATACCTACCCCTCACCCACAGACACAAACAAACATTATCAAGAATGCCTAGCTTCACCATCTACGCTAGCTAGCTAGTTAACTAGCAAGCGAGACTGTTGGTTTATAAAGGCCAAAGAAAACTATACATTTCTCATGCATGTAAATGGATAGACAAATTGATGGCTAATGTAGCCATCTAGTCAGGCTAGTCTCACTAACTAGCTAACCATGCTAGATAACATGTATTGTGTCAATTTAAAACTTGCTCAAGATAGCTTACATATTTGTCAATTTATAAAATGTAGCCAATGTATTCATTATTAAATTTAGCAAACATTAGATAGTTAATCCAGAGATTCTTAACATTGCCTTGATTCGGCAATCTCATCCAGATCATCATGGCCCTGGTGAGTGATGTGAAGCTTGAGACTGTCACACCCTGATCTGTTTCACCTGTCTTTGTGATTGTCTCCACCCCTCCTCCAGGTTTTGCCCATCTTCCCCATTATCCCCTGTGTATGTATACCTGTGTTCTCTGTTTGTCTGTTGCCTGTTTTTTGGGGGTTTTTTTGTTCGGAAAACCTACCAGCGTTTGTTTCCCTGCTCCTGCCTGTTTTCCTGCTCCTGTTTTCTAGTCCTTCCCGGTTTTGACCGTTCTGCATGCCCTGACCCTGAGAGTGCCTTCCGTTTGTACCTTACCCCCACCGTTTTGGATTATTGACCCCTACCTGCCCTGACCCTGAGACTGCCTGCCGTTCTGGACCGTTTACACCCTTTCTGGATTACTGACCCCTGAGTGCCTTGACCTGTCATTTGCCTGCCCCTGTGGTTGTAATAAACTCTTGTTACTTCTACACTGTCTGCATCTGGGTCTTACCTAAACTTGATAGAGACAGGCATTTGTAGTTCTGTATGATTTTATGCGAATATGTTGATAAAAGTCACCTTGTCCGAGAGAGATTTACATGATTATGGTCAAAATGTCTTAATGAAACACAGTCCTTATTTTAAGTGTTTTAAAAAAATCCCCTATGGGAAAAATGAAAGGTGGAAAACCATTGGAATCATATTGGAATAATTTCCATGTTTGACCGCTAGGTATTATGTGTATTACAGAGATGCCAACTCTCACACATTGGGCGTGAGACACACACATTTGACCTTCTTCTCATGCTCACCTCTTACATCTCACTCAGTACTGCTTTTCTTTTTCTAATTAGTCAATTGTATAGTCAATGCGTTAACTTTTAAATTGTGCTCCAAATCATTTTGAATCCGGAGCCTCTGCACCTGCAATTTAACATCACGAGCGGAACCTCTGTCATTGTACTGTCTTGCCACAGCACAGTGAACCGCAGCACATTATAACATTTGATTGGTGTAGTTACGAAAGGGATCAAGGGGATTGGATGCATGTTTTTATTTATAAACGCCCTTAAAGATTAGAGCACTCTCCACTGAGATTGTAAAACGGTAAAATGAGCAGCACAGTAGCACTACATTGTATGTACAATGTTGCCAACAAAATTAGGTTTCTGTTACTCCCGTCCCTATTGCAGAATGCAGCCATTTGAGAGCATGTACTAGAGTCAAATGAATCCACACCTGCATTAGTCTATGGCAGGCTCGTTTGGTGATTGGAATGTAAGCTGCCACAACGAAAAGTAAGCGGAGACCTAAAGTATGTTTTAGCAGGGAAGTTTGGTAGGGTGACATCAGAGGCGACCCCTCATTCAGGGCAGGTGGGGCTTTCCTGTTTTGCATGTTATTTTGGTATTAATACGTGTCACATCAGTTTGTAAACAATGTCAAAATTATATATATATATATATATATATATATATATATATATAGTATACAGTATACAAACATGATCTATTTTTTGTGGAGTAAGGCAGTTCCAAAATGCAGATGTTTCAGCCTAGCTTAGTGCTTTCTGTGGTGGTGGTGGGGCAAGCCATCAGAAAATACGGAGCATTGCACCGTGATTGGCTCAGTGTTCGGTCACTGGTTAGAGCTAGAAAATTCAAGCCCCTTGGGTGCTGCCATAGAGTAATATTAAAGAGTGTCCATACAAGAAGGCTCAAGGTCATTGGCCACAGATAACATGACGTCAAATCACATTATATCTACAGTGGCTTTGATTGGACTGATCATGTCAAAAATCATACCTTCAAAATCTTAGCTAGCAGTCATCATGAATCAAGTCGACAATCTACTGGCAAATCCTTTTTAATCCTTGTCATATGAAGAGAAATTATAGATAAAACTTATCGGTGTTCATCGGCCATTGGACAAACATTACACAACAAGTTGGAAATAACAAATTCAACAATGAATGGTTTGGAAGGAATCAGTGGCTAACTGCAAGCATTACAAAGCCATCATTAGCCTGCTATTCAGTGTAGTGGCAGTGTGGTCCCAAGTCTAAGATTTTTTTTTACATTTGTTTTATTATTATATTTTACCTTTATTTCACTAAACAATTTTGTTAAGAACAAATTCTTATTTACAATGACGGCCGACCAAAAGGCCTCCTGCGGGGACGGGGACCTGCGATTAAAATAAATAAATACAATATAAATATAGGACAAAACACACATCACAACAAGAGAGACAACACAACACTACATAAAGAGAGACCTTAATGAGAGACCAACACAGCAACACATGACAACACAGCATGGTAGTAACACAACATAACAACAACATGGTAGCAGCACAAAAAATGGTACAAACATTATTGGGCACAAAGGTCAAGAAGGTAGAGACAACAATACATCATGCAAAGCAACTGACAGGAAGTGTCCATGATTGAGTCTTTGAATGAAGAGATGGAGATAAAACTGTCCAGTTTGAGTGTTTGCTGCAGCTCGTTCCAGTTGCTAGTTGCAGTGAACTGAAAAGAGGAGCGACCCAGGGATGTGTGTGCTTTGGGGACCTTTAACAGAATGTGACTGGCAGAACGGGTGTTGTATGTGGAGGGTGAGGGCTGCAGTAGATATCTCAGATAGGGGGGAGTGAGGCCAAAGAGGGTTTTATAAATAAGCATCAACCAGTGGGTCTTGCGACGGGTACACAGAGATGACCAGTTTACAGAGGAGTATAGAGTGCAGTGATGTGTCCTATAAGGAGCATTGGTGGCAAATCTGATGGTCAAATGGTAAAGAACATCTAGCTGCTCGAGAGCACCCTTACCTGCTGATCTATAAACTAAGTTTCCATAATCTAGCATGGGTAGGATGGTCATCTGAATCAGGGTTAGTTTGGCAGCTGGGGTGAAAGAGGAGCGATTACAATAGAGGAAACCAAGTCTAGATTTAACTTTAGCCTGCAGCTTTGATATGTGCTGAGAGAAGGACAGTGCACCGTCTAGCCATACTCCCAAGTACTTGCATGAGGTGAGTACCTCAAGCTCTAAACCCTCAGAGGTAGTAATAACACCTGTGGGAAGAGGGGCATTCTTCTTACCAAATCACATGACCTTTGTTTTGGAGGTGTTCAGAACAAGGTTAAGGGTAGAGAAAGCTTGTTGGACACTAAGAAAGCTTTGTTGTAGAGCGTTTAACACAAAATCCGCGGAGGGGCCAGCTGAGTATAAGACTGTATCACCTGCATATAAATGGATGAGAGAGCTTCCTACTGCCTGAGCTGTAGGAAGAAGCAGATGTTCTGACTGTATACACTGCACTCTTTGAGAGGGGTAGTTAACAAACCAGGCCAAAGACCCCTCAGAGACACCAATACTCCTTAGCCGGCCCACAAGAATGGAACGGTCTACCGTATCAAAAGCTTTGGCCAAGTCAATAAAAATTAAGGGTCTCTTTTCTTAGTTTAAAATGATAAACATTCAACACCGGCCATGCTGTCAATGAAGCATGATTGATGCCTCGCTCAAAACAACTGTTAACTTGGAACTGCAAAATCTGACTTTAGTGAGTTCAAGCAACTGGGAACTCGGGAAAAACGAGCTACGACTGGGAAAATGTGTTTTGAACTTTCATCCAACTCGGAATTGTACATTCGGAACTTGGGCCACTTTCTAGAGCTACGACCTGAAGATCACTGACGTCATCATGATTCTACTTTAATTTGGTATATTTTCACCTATTTATTGCATTTACTGTTCTGACTTGGTGGTGCACATCTAGCCTATAACCTGTTTTTGAGAAATGTAATCATTGAATATTGTAAGAGCTTTCCTTGTCTGTTTATATGCCCCTTTAATTTATCATACGGTTCTGACTTGGTGTACAGGGAGAACACTGTAAGAATGGCCCATGTTCTGAATTCTGTCGCTGTACATTTCAAAAGTGCTGAACAAATAGTTATATTGACTACGTCCATCCTAGCTCGCTCATTAATGTCTTAATCGAAATTAAGGATTGCCTCTTATCCGCTTGTCGTTCCCTTATGCAATAGTTTGTACATCTCAATTGTCAGTAGAAACCACAGTTGTTTAAGCAAGTCAGCCATATCAGATATGTTTTTTTAAAAGGCAGTAAATGAGGCTGAATGAACTGTTTCGCTGCCAGACAAGGCTCCGCTGATAGCCAGGTGTAGCAGTGGTAAGGTGTTGGGACTTCTGTTAGGACTCTGCTGTTGTAACAGCTTTATGTAGGTCCTAACAGTTTGTGGCCACCGTTTGCCACCATTATAGTGCAATTAATGTATTGTTTAGTGTTGTGTTGTGTAGTGGCTTTGCTGGCATCCATTCCCCATTTATTTTTTTTGCTTAATTGTTATAACAACACCCAGCACTTGGGAACATAGATCAGGGGTGGCCAGCCCTTCTGGACAGAAAGCAGGATTTTATTCCAGTCCTATTTTAAAGAGATCATTCACCCAAATTACAAAATACAAAATGTTTGTGTTCTTACCTTGAAAGCTGTCTATCGACAAGGAGACTGCAATCTATGATTTGGTTCCCCACTGCCATCAACCATTAATATGAGTATTTCCTCGGTAAAGCCTTGGTGTAGTGGTGACACTAGGAGTCTAGGCTTTACCGAGGAAATACTCATATTAATGGACACGTCTCGTGTCACATACAACTTTCCACCTGAGAACAGGATCAATCCCTGCTTCCAACCTTCCTACTGTGTCTCCCATTTGCCTGTCTACCCATTTCATTTCATTATAGTCTGAATAAACTGTCAAACCACCACCCGTCTAGGGGTTGTGCCAGGGGGTAATGGAAATTCAAATAGCAAATCTAACTCCCAAGCTTTTTTCAAAAGTTGACAGCCCTGGTATTATAACTCATACTGTGGTACTCTATTGGAAAAGTTCTAAAACTTCCATAACCTTTAACCCCGTGGATGATATAGCAAATTCCATGAGCGACATGCACCTACAACCTTGAAACTGTACGTCCAAGTATTTTGTATTTATTATGGATCCGCCTAATGCAAAGGCAGCAGCTACTCTTCCTGGGGTCCAGCAAAATTAAGGCCGTTCTACAATTTCTAAAACTTTACAATTCATTCACAACAGATTACACAACACGTCATCAGGCCCCTACTCTACTACCACATATCTACAACACAAAATCCATCCATGTTTGTATAGTGCGTATGTTATCGTGTGTTTGGATGTATGTGTCTGGTATGCATGTGTCTGTGACTATATTTGTGTTGCTTCACACTGTTCCCCACTGTTCCTTAAGGTGTATTTTTATCTGTTTTTTAAATCAAATTTTACTGCTTGCACGAGTTACTTGATGTGGAATAGAGTTCCGTGTAGTCATGGCTCTATGTAGTACTGTGTGCCTCCCATAGTCTGTTCTGTACTTGGGGACTGTGACGAGACCTCTGGTGGCATGTCTTGTGGGGTATGCATGGGTGTCTGAGCTGTGTGCCAGTAGTTTAGACAGACAGCTCAGTGCTTTCAACATGTCAATACCTCTCACAAATACAAGTAGTGATGAAGTCAATCTCTCCTCCACTTTGAGCCAGGAGAGATTAACAAGCATATTATTAATGTTAGCTCTTTGTGAACATCTAATGGCCAGTCGTGCTGCCCTATTCTGAGTCAACTGCAAATTCCCTAAGTCCCTCTTTGTGGCACTTGACTACACGACTGAACAGTCCAGGTGCGACGAAACTAGGGCCTGTAGGACCTGCCTTGTTGATAGTGCTGTTAAGAAGGCAGAGTAGCGCTTTATTATGGACAGACTTCTCCCCATCCTAGCTACTGTTGTATCAATATGTTTTGACCATGACAGTTTACAATCCAGAGTTACTCTAAGCAGTTTAGTCACCTCAACGTGCTCAATTTCCACATGATTAATTTCAAGCTTTAGTTGAGGTTTAGGGTTTAGTTAATGATTTGTCCCAAATACAATGCTTTAATTTTTTGAAAAGCATTGTAGTACAGTAGGCCTACATGCATTACTTACTGTGAAGAGCCATCACTTGGTTTTCTCCCCAGCTTTATGAAGCGCCGTTTGGGTGAGCAGGCAGGTAAACTCACGGAATGGAGAGAGTTTGTCTTAGGAGGCAGAGGGCTCCGGTCCAAAGTCATCTTTGTGGAGTCCATTCCAAGCTCCCGATCAAGGCTCCAAGAGCGTTAAGCGCGTTGGTCTAAAAATAATATTCGTATTCTTTAAAAAAATATATATATATATATATATATATAATAAATAAGTAACAAACACTTTTGAAATCAAACAAATGTGCAGAGTTGAGGAATTGCTCTTGGTAGTTTAGTTTTCTTTCATTCAACAGCGCATGCAGCTTCGAACGCGCCACTCCAAGTTCTGATGCAGCTGTTCCAGTCCCAGTTGTGCGGAGAAGTTGCCGAGAAATGATCGAGCAATTGCCAACACCCGTTTCAGGAGAACACCGAATGACTTGTAACACTAATCAGAAAGTGGAAAATCAGAATCATCACATTCCAAAAAAACGGAACATCTGTATTTTACAGTTAAGTCATTTACGCATTTTACCGCAAGAGCTGCTCCAAATGTACGAGATCGCTACATCTCTGTAGCCATTCAATTTGAGGTCTCAGTACCAAGAAAGCGACAAGCGGGAAGGCGACGTTGGATGGTGCGCGCTGACAGAATGAATTTCAGAGTGCAACTGCGTGGGAGCGCACGTGCTAAGTGGTCGTCAGCCCACCACTGCCAACTAAAGTTAAGTATCGTAGTAGTTCAGTTCTTCTCTTTTGTTCTCTTTACACGCTCCCCTACAGCCCTATAGGCTAACCATCTTCAGAAAATGGGTTGAACTTGACAGTGAAATTTAATAGGTATTCCCCCGTTCGTCATGGCGCTTTGGGTGCAGTGGAATTTAAGATACTCTTCCAATTTGTTTTCATTTTTTTTTGCGCTGAGAACTCCACCTGGTGGCGAACACGCTTCACATCATAGATAACTTCAGATCCAAATGCCTGCCTCTTTCTCAGCAATTATCACATAGTATTTCATCTGTATAGTGTCGTTTTGTTAGGTGAGATCATAATGCATAGTAATTTAGATACACTTCAGTTGTGAAGTAGTGTAAGGTATTCTAGATTACAATGTTTGAGCACTGTGGACAATGGACATCACCATTCGCTCTTAACCAGGGTTGGGAAGTAACAGATTGAATGTAATCTGTTACATGTAAATAATTACAAAAAACTGTAACTGTAATCCGTTAAATTACCAGAAAAAGTATTGTAATCAGATTAGATACTTTTGAAATACTAGATGATTACTTCGAGGATTACTTTTCAATTCAGAAAGGATTTTTGAGAAACAAATATTTGACACTTCTCTGGTTTAGCAATGACATTTAAATCAGCACTGAAAAAAGGCGAAAGTTCAAGTTTGTTCCACCTAAGCAAATCTGACCACAAAATTGAGCAGGAATGGGCTTTTGTAGGCTACAGTCCAAGCTATGTCTTCCAATGGTGCGACAGCTGTATCCAAAAATTATCCAATTTGAATTAACGCTTGGAGGTAAGGATGACTGCAGAGGGTGTAGTCCACAGCGATACGGATATCACGTATTATTGATATCTACATAGCGCAATGATGTGAATCACACTGCTGCTCTCTCATTTAGCTATTTGTGCCTTAGGGATTGTGGTTGTTGTGGATGGCTGTTCATAAATCTAAATGTGTATTTGAAACCAATAATGGTTGAATTCAAGAAGTTTAAGCTGCCTATAAATAATTGTTTTTGAAACCAGTGGACAGCCAGTGAAATATGCGCTCTTGCAACAGCTGCATTGTGCGGATCCCAGCAAAAATAATAAAACTCGGGCTTTTATTGTTCAATGTAATTCATGCTGAATTTAAAAAAAAATCCATAGACCTAATCGGCACATGCTAAAACTCGCAAACTTTTGATAGACTTAAAGAGGCAATCTGTAGTTGCTACATCCATTTTTGGACTTATAAATTATATATACAGTTCCAGTCAGTACCAGTTTGGACACACCTACTAATTCAAGAGTTTCTTTATTTTTACAATTTTTTACATTGTAGAATAATAGTGAAGACATCAAAACTATGAAAAGCAGCCAACAAGTGCTCAGCATATGTGGGAACTCCTTGAAGACAGTTGGAAAAGCATTCCTTGTGAAGCTCTGGTTGAGAGAATGCCAAGAGTGTGCAAAGCTTTCATCAAGGCAAAGGGTGGCTACTTTGAAGAATCTCAAATAAAAAATATATTTTGATTTGTTTAACACTTCTTTTGTTACTACATGATTCCATAAGTGTTATTTCATAGTTTCGATGTCTTCACTATTATTCTACAATCAAAATAGTAAAAATTAAGAAGAAACCCTCCAATGAGTACTGTGGGTATGTCCAAACTTTTTACTGGTACTGTATATATATATATATATACTACCGTTCAAAAGTTTCAGGTCACTTAAAAATGTCTGTTTTTTGTTGTCCATTAAAATAACATCAAATTTATCAAAAATACAGTGTTGACATTGTTAATGTTGTAAATTACTATTGTAGCTGGAAATGGCAGAGGTCTACATAGGCGAATGGAGGCCCATTATCAGCAGCCATCACTCTGTCACGCCCTGACCTTAGTTATCTTTGTTTTCTTTATTATTTTGGTTAGGTCCGGGTGTGACTAGGGTGGGTATGCTAGTTTTTGTATTGTCAATGGGTTTTGTATGTCTAGGTGTTGTGTAGGTCTAGGTAGTATGTATGTCTATAGTGGCCTGATATGGTTCCCAATCAGAGGCAGCTGTTTATCGTTGTCTCTGATTGGGGATCATATTTAGGTAGCCATTTTCCCTTTTGTGTTCGTGGGTTCTTATTCTATGTTTAGTTGCCTGTCTGCACTATTCGTATTAGCTTCACGGTTCGTTTGTTTTGTTGTTTTGTTAGTTTGTTCAGTGTTCTTTCTTTATCAAAAGAAGAATGTACTCATACCACGCTGCACCTTGGTCTCCTTCGTATGACGAACGTGACACACTCCTGTGTTCCAATGGCACGTTGGGTTAGCTAATCCGAGTTAATCATTTTAAAAGGCTAATTGATCATTAGAAATGTCACGCCCTAACCATAGAGAGCCATTGTTTCTCTATGGTGTAGTAGGTCAGGGCGTGACTAGGGGGTATTCTAGTTTATTATTTCTATGTTGTGTTCTAGTTTATTTTTCTATGTTGGTGTTTTGTATGATTCCCAATTAGAGGCAGCTGGTAATCGTTGTCTCTAATTTGGGATCATATTTAAGTAGCTAATTTTCCCACTTGTGTTTGTGGGATATTATTTTTGTGTTTGTGCATGTGCACGCACCACTTAGTAACGTTTTCGTTGTTAGTATATTGTTAGTATATTGTTTTGTTTTGCTTTGCTTAAGATTCACTTTATAATAAAGATGTGGAACTCTACGTACGCTGCCCCTTGGTCCAGTTGTTACTACAACCGTGACAAGAAAACCCTTTTGCAATTATGTTATCACAGCTGAAAACGGTTGTCCTGACTAAAGAAGCAATAAAACTGGCCTTCTTTAGACTAGTTGAGTATCTGGAGCATCAGCATTTGTGGGTTCGATTACAGGCTCAAAATGGCCAGAAACAAATCAATTTCTTCTGAAACTCGTCAGTCTATTCTTGTTCTGAGAAATTAAAGCTATTCCATGCAAGAAATTGCCAAGAAACTGAAGATCTCGTACAACGCTGTGTACTACTCCCTTCACAGAACAGCTCAAACAGGCTCCAACCAGAATAGAAAGAGGAGTGAGAGGCCCCGGTGCACAACTGAGCAAGAGGACAAGTACATTAGTGTGTCTAGTTTGAGAAACAGACGCCTCACAAGTCCTCAACTGGCAGCTTCATTAAATAGTACCCACAAAACACCAGTCTCAACGTCAACAGTGAAGAGGCGACTCCGGGATGCTGGCCTTCTAGGCAGAGTTGCAAAGAAAAAAACATTTCTCAGACTGGCAAATAAAAAGAAAAGATTAAGATGGGTATAAGAACACCGATACTGGAAAGAGGAACTGCCTAGAAGGCCAGCATCCCGGACAAGGATGACATTTGGCTTCTGATGTGATTGGTCTAAAGCCAAATCCAAACTGCCTTCCCTTGACACCTTTTTTTGGTGCGCCAGGACTATTCGCAGCTAGACTCATTCAGTTTACCGAAACGCTGATTGGCTGTTATAAAAAATTAATACTGACATTAACACCTTAATTTACCTGTAAAAATACAGTGACTTGTAGATTTACTGTATTTTTCCGCAACTAGACAAAAAACCTCTAAGGGACCATGACACAAGGTTCTAAGATGTCATAACATTTTTATTGGGGACGTCTCTGGAATAAACCGAGAACAAGACAGTTTCATGGTATCACATGTAAAAAATTTGCATCCCCATGTTGTCACATTTATTTCACGAGATCATGTTGTCATGTGTGGTTTCATGTTAACATGTTGCACATGTTATTACATTAACTTCACATAGAATCAAGTGATCACATGAGATCACATGTGAAACACATGTTCACCTGAAACACATGATCACGTGAAATTCATGTGGTTTTTCCATTAGGGACATTTCAGATTTACATATGATAATTTTCACAAAGTAGTTTGGATGTAGTGAACTCCTTTTTCAAAGTAACTTTAGTTAGGAAAACTATATTTTTCTTAAAGGTAACTTTAGTGTAGCTTAACGTCTTTCAGTGTGAAGTAATTGGTAGCTTGGTAAAATACATTTTCAGAGTAGCTTCTTCAACACTGTCCTATACAGTGTGACGGCATTGTCATGCTGGAGGGTCATGTCAGGTTGAGCCTGCAGGAAGGGTACCACATGAGGGAGAAGGATGTCTTCCCTTTAACGCACAGCATTGAGATTATCAGCAATGACAACAAGCTCAGTCAGATGATGCTGTGACACACCGCCCCAGACCATGACGGACCCTCCACCTCCAAATCGATCCCTCTCCAGAGTACAGGCCTCAGTGTAAAGCTCATTCCTTCGACGATAAATGCGAATCCAACCATCACCCCTGGTGAGACAAAACTGCGACTCTTCAGTGAAGAGCACTTTTTGCCAGTCCGATCTGGTCCAGCGACGGTGGGTTTGTGCCCACAGGCGACGTTGTTGCTGGGATGTCTGGTGAGGACCTGCCTTACAACAGGCCTACAAGCCCTCAGTCCAGCCTATTGCGGACAGTCTGAGCACTGATGGAGGGATTGTGCTTTCCTGGTGTAACTCGGGCAGTTGTTGTTGCCATCCTGTACCTGTCCCGCAGGTGTGATGTTCGGATGTACCGATCCTGTGCAGGTGTTGTTACACGTGGTCTGCCACTGCGAGGACGATCAGCTGTCCGTCCTATCTCCCTGTAGCGCTGTCCTAGGCGTCTCACAGTACGGACAATGGAATTTATTGCCCTGGCCACATCTGCAGTCCTCATGCCTCCTTGCAGCATGCCAACGGCACATTCACGCAGATGAGCAGGAACCCTGGGCATCTTTCTTTTGGTGTTTTTCAGAGTCAGTAGAAAGGCCTCTTTAGTGTCCTAAGTTTTCATAACTGTGACCTTAATTGCCTTATGCAAGTACCGTATAAAATGATGACAGCTGTGATAGAACAGGAAGTTTTGGTACAATTTGATAAATGCTGACCTATCATTTGTTTGTTGGACATGGTGCGATCTTCTTGCCGGTAAAATGTATTGTGCGAGAACTGGCGGTGGAAACGCCTTTATGGGTAAATATTTATATAATAACCATATCGAAGTAAACTTTGAGTCACGTGATGATACAGTGCTGTGTGGTCCTCCCACTATGCCACTGGAAACCATGCAGTTTATTAGATTAAATAAATTGTGGTGGAAGTGCAGTGATGGGGTTGAAACAGGTAAATTCAACTGGAGATGGTGAAGTAGAAATGCAAAGTGCCTTAGAATACTTTGACCAATTACAT
The DNA here is from genome assembly GCF_057628025.1 of Oncorhynchus mykiss. Lineage (NCBI taxonomy): Eukaryota > Metazoa > Chordata > Actinopteri > Salmoniformes > Salmonidae > Oncorhynchus > Oncorhynchus mykiss. The sequence goes on from NC_143041.1 coordinate 11,713,379, forward strand.
CTCCTTATCAAATCAAATAAAATGTATTTATATAGCCCTTCGTACATCAGCTGATATCTCAAAGTGCTGTACAGAAACCCAGCCTAAAACCCCAAACAGCCAGCAATGCAGGTGTAGAAGCACGGTGGCTAGGAAAAACCCCCTAGAAAGGCCAATACCTAGGAAGAAACCTAGAGAGGAACCAGGCTATGTGGGGTGGCCAGTCCTCTTCTGGCTGTGCCGGTGGAGATTATAACAGAACATGGCCAAGATGTTCAAATGTTCATAAATGACCAGCATGGTCAAATAATAATAATCACAGGCAGAACAGTTGAAACTGGAGCAGCAGCACGGCCAGGTGGACTGGGGACAGCAAGGAGTCATCATGTCAGGTAGTCCTGAGGCATGGTCCTAGGGCTCTGGTCCTCCGAGAGAGAGAAAGAAAGAGAGAAAGGGAGAATTAGAGAGAGCTTACTTAAATTCACACAGGACACCGGATAGGACAGGAGAAGTACTCCAGATATAACAAACTGACCCTAGCCCCCAGACACAAACTACTGCAACATAAATACTGGAGGCTGAGACAGGAGGGGTCAGGAGACACTGTGGCCCCATCCGATGACACCCCCGGACAGGGCCAAACAGGAAGGATATAACCCCACCCACTTTGCCAAAGCACAGCCCCCACACCACTAGAGGGATATCTTCAACCACCAACTTACCATCCTGAGACAAGGCCGAGTATAGCCCACAAAGATCTCCGCCACGGCACAGCTCAGAAAGGTTCAAATAATAGTGAGTTGTGTAGGACAGAGGACTGGGTATGAAGTTGAATGTTTCATTAAATGTTCTCTCATATGCTTTCAGGTTTGAACAGTTATGACGGGATGTGTGGGTTGCCATGTCAAACATATTTTACAGTGTCCTACACAGTTTGGAAGATGAGGGCTCCCTTGACCTGTCAAACAGCCTTCGCCTATTCTGTGTGCACTTTATTCCTCCCGTGCCTCCAAGCAGACCTAGACACCTAGACAAAATCAGACTCCCAACCAGCTATGGAACAAGCACATAATCCTGTCACCTTCCCTGGTAATGTAATTCAGTATTATCAACAACAAAAAAAGTTAGTACATTTACACGATTTAAACAACTTGGGACAGGGTCGATGCCTCCCCTGCAGGGCATGGCCAGGGAATTGTGGTCCCACCAGTGGAATGCCCACTGCTCAGAGCAGCCATCGACCCAACCTCACCATATTTATGTTTTGAATTATGTGCTGCTACTTATGGCTGAATTATCCTTATACCTCTGCTTGATACTGTTGCAAGGAATAACTCTCTAGTCATTCTAAATTGCTGCAGTGTTATGAAATGTGGTCACAGCAAAATGAGACCAATTGTCTGAATCAAATTTTCCACAACATTAATAACCAAAGATTCAGGCAGACAATTTAATTGTATAATAGAAAAATCTTTAATCAAGGAGCTGCAGGGGATATCTCTGATTTCACTGGGAAGAACTCAAAGAGTAAATGGTTACATGTCCCTTATATAATGAGATAATACAATCCTATTGCTACACAAGTTATTTATACAAGCAACAGTTCCAGAACACAATTGCATTGTGTTAGGGTGCAGACATACCAGGAGTCTGAGAGGCCAATCACAGTCCAACACAGAATAGGCTACAGACCAGCTCAGCACATTCTACCACCACACTATGGACAACATTTATTTAAATGACTGAAATGGAAGTGTTTGAATACAAATAGCTGCAGTCATTAAGTTAAATGTTTAACTATGGGAAAAGGTCATCCTTTTGACAGAAAATAAACATTCAAATAGATACAAATCAACAGAATGTCATGTGATACAATATGTAACAAAAACAAGTGATGCAATTAAGCAGGTGGAGTAATGAGTAGGATTCTGTGTTCACATGTAAGTGATTGCTTTATCTGCCGTCCCAATGAAAACTAGTTTGACAATTCTAACATTTTCTGGACAATGCACCATGCTGCACCATGACTGACACTTCATGGACCATAGACTGGTGACCTGCAGCTCAGCATAATTTGGGATGTGCCACTTTGCTGTACGGAGGTCAAAAGGGTAAAATATTGGGTTTTATTTGTCTTATTTACAGTGAGTGTCTAAGGCCTACATTTAAAACTTATTTGTATAAATACTTGTCCCTGACCCATAACATAACTTTAGGGACAGTGAAAACTGTTCGACTGGATAGCTCCACTTGTCCATCTTCTTCCTCTCCTCCAAGTTCACTGTGCACTGCCTTTTCCTCCATTCCTCCTGAAACACAGTTACCGGTGTGTGCGATGGTGACAAAGTCAATGTGAAAAACAATGCTGTGTTCATAGTATAGAATGTTCTATGGCTTTTGAAGGCAAAGTCATTGGACTATGTTACTAGGTGAGTAATCCAAGAGATGTTATCATTATAAACTGGTAATCAGCAACTGAATGTGTTCAGTTATCTTCCCAATCCTGTTGGTTTATGACCATTACTGTTGACAATTAACAAAACATTTATAAATATAATAATTCAAAGGCTGAGGCTCACCTTTCCACATCTTGAACAAAGTCCTTAGAAGTTTCTGACTATGGCAGTCCTGAAGGTTCCTCTCCTGCTCATTTCAGGAGCGATGAGGCCGACTACATAGTCAGCATCCGGCTGAAAAAGGATCAATTAAATGTATAAATGAATCTGACTGTCTCATACAACATAACTAGTAATAAAACAAATTCACCAACTGAAATCTTCCCCAGGGATAGAGAGACTCTTGTAGAGATTTGGCTGCTTCTGAAGGATGTCCAGGAAGCCGTACAACTTATTTAGGTGTACACTGAATAAAAGGTATCCAGGCCTTTGTATTCTTGCCTGGTGTTCTGGAAGAAGGGTTCATTGCTCTTTTTCCAGAGGCAGCCTGCTCCGGGAAGAGGTTCAGAAAGGACCTGCAAGTAAAATGGAGAAAATTCACATTGATCTACGTCTAAGTCTACGTTTGATTATATTTACTCTCAAAATTGTAATGAGAAACAGTGTAGGAAAGTGGAAGAGGTATACAAGATAGTGACAACTATCAGAAAGAGATTTAAGTGTTTCACTGTGCATAAGAGAGCATGTCTATTAATGTGTGTGCAGCCAAAACCACCTCTGAATACTCTCTCTGCTGAACACAAAGTGAACATCAGCTGGATATATGGGGAAATGCATTAACCGACTTGATCACATTTGAATGTCTCTAGCTTAAATAGCCAGCTAGTTCAGAACATTTTGTTAAGGCTAATTCAGATACAAATCAGATGACTAGTTTGAAAGTATGCTTTCTGTAAACCAAGTAGTTGTCCATAAAGGGCGAAATGTGATTTCAATCTCATGACGTAAGAGTGTCGTCATGGTGGACACATGTAACGTTACCTAGCTAGAATAACTGGATCCATTAGGGATGGGTCTAAAATCAATGGCTTATTTCGACCGGATTTGGTTTAATAAAAATATATGGACAACCTTACGGCTGGCAGTGGCTAGCTACAGGCATGCAGTGTCTTGCGATTCATTCAAGTTGTCTAGCTAGTCAGACAACTTTAAGACACCCGACTAAATTAGTTAAGTAACTACACTTGTGAAAAGTCACAAAGTTTATCCAGAACTCAGATTGGAAGGCGTGGGCTTACTTGAGAAATCTTGTTGTAATAAATATATAAGACAAATTCTTCATTCACAAAACCAATTTACACCGAGAGGAAAGTTTTTCTGGAACATGCTTATTCCTGACATTGTCTGGAAAAATGCACGGTTAAGACCTTACAAATACTGTATACCAAACAAAGTTAAGGAAGTGCACTTCAACATTTTGCATAAGATATAATTATGTAATTCTATGATGTCCAAATGTGTGGCTATTGATGATATCTGCATTTTCTGTGAAAAAGGTGAGAATCTGTCTCACTTGTTCTTTGAATGTAAATTTGTGTCCGAATTTTAAGAAAACCTTGCAAAGTACTTATTTACCATTATGAACACTGCCTATAATTTTAACATAAAATATATAATATGTTACTATTGCAATGATCACAAAACCACTGAAACGATTGTTCATTTTTTTATTCTTGTTGCCAAATACTTTATACACAAACAAAAATTCCAAAATTCTATACCAAAATTACCAATTTTTCTGATTGAATTTAATTATCTTATTAAAACACTAACCCTAGTGAATAACAAAAAGAATAACATCTTCATGACTAATTATAATAAGATATTTTCAGAGTGAATATAATTGCACTTAAATAGTTTATTTTTTCTATTTTATTGATATTTTGTGTATGTTTGAGCATTGTTAATACCTGTGTTTGGTTTGCTAGACATGTTTGATGTAGCAATGTAAGTTGATTTTTGTATTATGAATAATAATTTTAAAAAAAGAAAAAAAGAAAAAGCCTGTCTATCATGTTCATTGATTGGGTTAAGAAAACCTCTCACTCCAAAACGAGTGGACCAATGGAGACTCATTGTCTATGCCTATGCCTACTGTCTATGCCTCCCTCCCGGAAATAACCCCGCCCTTCACGGAAATATAATACCAAAACTCGCAATCGAGTATAAAATCATTTGTCAGAGTGTTGCTCTCGCTTTAAAATGATTTGCGTACAAGTTTTTTTTGTTTTTGATGTCTTATTTTTGTTTACAATTCTATGCATTTTGCTTTCAGTTGTTTGGCTTTTGATTTCAACATTCATTATTTCAACCGTCCTCGAAAATATGTTTACATTCTCAACTTTATTTTTCAAGTATGTATGTATGTATACACACACACACACAATACATATTGCGTGTAATTGACCCCATACGTATTGCTTAATGAGAAACCCATAGTATACACCATCCAATGAAATGCTTACTTGCAGCATCCGCCCTAAACAGCATATCACCTCAGGTATTACATTCCAAACTGCAAGTCCTTTCATGACGTTAATAAATTCTGGCAACTAGTCCATCACTCTGTTAATTTTTTACAACACAATAACACAGACAGAGAGTGGGAGAAAGATAGAGGGTGAACGACAGATGAGTGCTGCTTATATTTGAAGCACGTAGCAAAGTTAATGAAGTGCTAAAGGTCAATCTTTCTGACAGTTTTACCAACTGTTCTCTCTCACACTGAGCAGTTTGGGATCATGACAGAAGCAGAGCTGTACACAGAATACAAGGGGGTCTACCTCCCCACACATCTACACCCTCAGGGGAGCCTGAAATACTATGAGGAGTTTACTTTTCGTCATGACGACATTCTCATTGTCACATATCCTAAGTCAGGTAAGTAGCTTTTATTAATAAACAACTATAGACTATTGGTAGACAACTGCACAGACTGAGTTGATAATACATGTGCTGCAACACACACTGTGATAGTGAACACTAAATAGTTGTCAAGCCTACTGTTGCCTTTATAAGGCACATGCCTGAGTGACTGCACATCACAAAGAGGTCTGTCTGTACTTGTGGGCTAAAGCTATGATACTGTAGAAATCCTACCCTCAGTATTAACATTGCATTCAGAAAGTATTCAGACCCCTTTAATTTTTGCACATTTTTACGTTACGGCCTTATTCTAAAATTGATTGAATGAATATTTTTCCTCATCAATCTACACACAATACCCCATAATGACAAAGCGAAAACACGTTTTTTATATATATTTTTTCAAATGTATTAAAAAACATATACCTAATTTACATAAGTATTCAGACCCTTTGCTATGAGACTTGAAATTGAGCTCAGGTGCATCCTGTTTTCATTGATCATCCTTGAGATGTTTCTACAACTTGATTGGAGTCAATTGATTGGACATGACTTGGAAAAGCACACACCTGTCAATATAAGGTCACACAGTTGACAGTGTATGTCAGAGCAAAAACTAAGGAATTGGCCCTAGAGCTCTGAGACAGGATTGTGTCAAGGCACAGATCTGGGGAAGTGTACCAAAAAATGTCTGCAGCATTGAAGATCCCCAAGAACACAGTGGCCTCCATCATTCTTAAATGGAAGAAGTTCGGAACCACGAAGACTCTTCCTAGAGCTGACCGCCAGGCCAAACTGAGCAACCGGGGGAGAAGTGCCTTGGTCAGGGAGTAGACCAAGAACCCAATGGTTATTCTGACAGAGCTCCAGAGTTCCTCTGTGGAAATGGGAGAACCTTCCAGAAGGACAACCATCTCTGCAGCACTCTACCAATCAGGCCTTTATGGTAGCGTAGCCAGACAGAAGCCACTCCTCAGTAAAAGACACTTGACAGCCCACTTGGAGTTTGCCAAAATACACCTAAAGACTCTCAGACCATGAGAAGCAAGATTCTCTGAATGCCAAGTGTCACGTCTGGAAGAAATATGGCACCATCCCTACGGTGAAGCATGGTGGTAGTGGCAGCATCACACTGTGGGGATGTTTTTCAGCGGCAGGGACTGGGAGACTAGTCAGGATCGAGGGAAATATGAACAGAGCAAAGTACAGAGATCCTTGATGAAAACCTGCACCAGAGCACTCAGGACCTCAAACTGGGGCCAAGGTTCACCTTCCAACAGGACAACAACCCTAAGTACACACCCAAGACAATGCAGGAGTGGCTTCGGAACAAGTCTCTGAATGTCCTTGAGTGGCCCAGCCAGAGCCCGGACTTGAACCTGATCGAACATCTCTTGAGCTACGCTCCCCATCCAACCTGACAGAGCTTGAGAGGATCTCCAGAGAAGAATAGGAGAAACTCCCCAAATACAGGTGTGCCAAGCTTGTAGAGTCATACAGACAAAGACTCGAGGCTTTGATCGATGCCAAAGGTGAGTCAAAAAGTACTGAGTAGAGGGTCTGAATACATATGTCAATGTGATATTTTATAAATGAGTAACAAAATGTGTAAAAAGTCAAGAGGTCTGAATACTTTCCGATTGCACTCTATATGACCATTTCCAGGACTGCAGTTATCATGCCTTCCTTTGGGAGTACAAACTTGCTGGTTCATGGGGTTCATTCCCTGCTAGAGCTTTATTTTGTAAATGTAAATGAAGCTCAAACATCTGCTTTTCCACTCCACCTGTCTTTACCCCTGTCTTTCTCTGTCCCTCTCCCCCCAGGTACAACATGGATGCAGGAGATTGTTCCCCTGGTACAGAGTGGAGGGGACCTGACCCCGGTGCTGACTGTCCCAAACTGGGACAGAGTTCCTTGGCTAGAAGAGACAAGGGCCTGTGTCCTCAATCTGGAGCAGAGGGCATCACCACGCCTGTTTTCTACCCACTACCACTACAACATGATGCCCGCCTCCTTCTTCACTGTCAAGCCTAAGGTAGTGCACTGTAGATACGTGTAGATCAGCTCCTGTAGTGAAGCTGGTTTAGTGAACTATGCTGCTTTAGCTTTAGGCTTTAACACAATGGGCTAACACGATCATAGGTCACATTGATGACCTGGGTTTAATACCCAGTTGATCACATTTCTCATCATGTCAAGAGAATGTACATCGAATGTTACAATTCTAAGGCTGATTGCGCACATTGTGCACTATTAGAATAATACACAATGGCCTTGGGTAATGAATGGTTGATCAGAGAGATTCCTCGTCTCCAGGTCATCTATGTGATGAGAAACCCTAAAGATGTGTTCACATCCTCCTATCACTACTACGGCATGGCCTCCTTCCTGGTCCAACCTGGCACTCAGGACCAATTCCTGCAGAAGTTCCTCAATGGAAAAGGTCTAGTATTCTTTCTTGTTTTCCAACTATTACAGACATTTTGATATCAGTTTCATGCTTTTAGAATCAGAAAAGGCTTAGTGATCTGTGCTTTTTTGATTGACAGATTTATTTAGGTCCCGGTGACCTACTCTGCTGTATAAAGCAGACTTGGCTCTAGAATCTATGGGTTCAAATATCCAATATGAAAGAAGAGGATCAATTTATCAAAAGAGCAATGTTCAAGGCCAGCATATTTATTACCCTGGAATTATCATTAACAATTGATGTACTGTTTAGTCTCCTTCCTTTGAATAATTGACGCTATCTCTGTTATTCACAATTCATTCACTTATCCTCTGTCCTATCAAGTATTGATAGAGTATTTGTAGTTGTATTTTATTGTAATAGCTTTGATGATACCTTTGTGGTCCCCCCCCCCCCACCCCCACCCCCCCAGTGATGTTTGGTTCGTGGTTTGACCACGTGATAGGCTGGTTGAATGCTAAGGACCAGGACCGCACCATGTACATCTCCTACGAAGAGATGATATTTGTGAGTATCGTATGCTCAGTCAATACCCTAACAAAAGGACTTACACTTGAACGCGATGATTGCATATGATAACATCTCTTCCTTTATACAGAGTTAGAGATGAGTGTGTTTGATGTTAGGGATGTACAGTCGTGGCCAAAAGTTTTGAGAATGACACAAATATTAATTTTCACAAAGTCTGCTGCCTCAGTGTCTTTAGATATTTTTTGTCAGATGTTACTATGGAATACTGAAGTATAATTACAAGCATTTCATAAGTGTCAAAGGCTTTTATTGACAATTACATGAATTTGATGCAAAGAGTCAATATTTGCAGTGTTGACCCTTCTTTTTCAAGACCTTTGCAATCTGCCCTGGCATGCTGTCAATTAACTTCTGGGCCACATCCTGACTGATGACAGCCCACTCTTGCATAATCAATGTTTGGAGTTTGTCAGAATTTGTGGGTTTTTGTTTGTCAATCAATCAAATTTATTTTATATAGCCCTTCGTACATCAGCTGATATCTCAAAGTGCTGTACAGAAACCCAGCCTAAAACCCTAAACAGCAAGCAATGCAGGTGAAGAAGCACGGTGGCTAGGAAAAACTCCCTAGAAAGGCCAAAACCTAGGAAGGAACCAGGCTATGTGGGGTGGCCAGTCCTCTTCTGGCTGTGCCGGGTGGAGATTATAACAAAACATGGTCAAGATGTTCAAATGTTCATAAATGACCAGCATGGTCGAATAATAATAAGGCAGAATAGTTGAAACTGGAGCAGCAGCACAGTCAGGTGGACTGGGGACAGCAAAGAGTCATCATGTCAGGTATTCCTGGGGCATGGTCCTAGGGCTCAGGTCCTCCGAGAGAGAGAAAGAAAGAGAGAATTAGAGAGAGCATATGTGGGATGGCCAGTCCTCTTCTGGCTGTGCCGGGTGGAGATTATAACAGAACATGGCCAAGATGTTCAAATGTTCATAAATGATCAGCATGGTTGAATAATAATAAGGCAGAACAGTTGAAACTGGAGCAGCAGCACAGCCAGGTGGACTGGGGACAGCAAGGAGTCATCATGTCAGGTAGTCCTGGGGCATGGTCCTAGGGCTCAGGTCCTCCGAGAGAGAGAAAGAGAGAAGGAGAGAATTAGAGAACGCACACTTAGATTCACACAGGACACCGAATAGGACAGGAGAAGTACTCCAGATATAACAAACTGACCCTAGCCCCCCGACACATAAACTACTGCAGCATAAATACTGGAGGCTGAGACAGGAGGGGTCAGGAGACACTGTGGCCCACTCCGAGGACACCCCCGGACAGGGCCAAACAGGAAGGATATAACCCCACCCACTTTGCCAAAGCACAGCCCCCACACCACTAGAGGGATATCTTCAACCACCAACATACCATCCTGAGACAAGGCTGAGTATAGCCCACAAAGACCTCCGCCACGGCACAACTTAAGGGGGGGGGGGGCGCCAACCCAGACAGGATGACCACATCAGTGACTCAACCCACTCAGGTGACGCACCCCCTCCAGGGACGGCATGAGAGAGCCCCAGTAAAGCCAGTGACTCAGCCCCTGTAATAGGGTTAGAGGCAAAGAATCCCAGTGGAAAGAGGGGAACCGGCCAGGCAGAGACAGCAAGGGTGGTTCGTTGCTCCAGAGCCTTTCCGTTCACCCTCCCACTCCTGGGCCAGACTACACTCAATCATATGACCCACTGAAGAGATGAGTCTTCAGTAGAGACTTAAAGGTTGAGACCGAGTTTGCGTTTCTGACATGGGTAGGCAGACCGTTCCATAAAAATGGAGCTCTATAGGAGAAAGCCCTGCCTCCACCTGCCTCTTGAGGATTGACCACAAGTTCTCAATGGGATTAAGGTCTGGGGAGTTTCCTGGCCATGGACCCAAAATATCAATGTTTTGTTCCCAGAGCCACTTAGTTATCCCTTTTGCCTTATGGCAAGGTGCTCCATCATGTTTGAAAAGGCATTGTTCGTCACCAAACTGTTGCTGGATGGTTGGGAGAAGTTGCTCTCGGAGGATGTGTTGGTACCATTCTTTATTCATGGCTGTGTCCTTAGACAAAATTGTGAGTGAGCCCACTCCCTTGGCTGAGAAGCAACCCCACACATGAATGGTCTCAGGATGCTTTACTGTTGGCATGACAGGACTAATGGTAGCGCTCACCTTGTCTTCTCCAGAAAATATTTTTTCCAGATGCACCAAACAATTGGAAAGGGGATTCATCAGAGAAAATGACTTTACCCCAGTCCTCAGCAGTCCAATCCCTGTACCTTTTGCAGAATATCAGTCTGTCCCAGATGTTTTTCCTGGAGAGAAGTGGCTTCTTTGCTGCCCTTCTTGACACCAGGCCATCCTCCAAAAGTCTTTGCCTCACTGTTCATGCAGATGCACTCACACCTGCCTGCTGCCATTCCTGAGCAAGCTCTGTACTGGTGGTGCCCCGATCCCGCAGCTGAATCAACTTTAGGAGATGGTCCAGGCGCTTGCTGGACTTTCTTGGGCGCCCTGAAGCCTTCTTCACAACAATTGAACCGCTCTCCTTGAAGTTCTTGATGATCCGATAAATGGTTGATTTAGGTGCAGTCTTACTGGCAGCAATATCCTTGCCTGTGAAGCTCTTTTTGTGCAAAGCAATGATGACGGCACGTGTTTCCTTGCAGGTAACCAAGGAAGAACAATGATTCCAAGCACCACCCTCCTTTTGAAGCATCCAGTCTGTTATTCAAACTCAATCAGCATGACAGAGTGATCTCCAGCCTTGCCCTCGTCAACACTCACACCTGTGTTAACGAAAGAATCACTGACATGATGTCAGCTGGTCCTTTTGTGGCAGGGCTGAAATGCAGTGGAAATGTTTTGGGGGGATTCAGATAATTTGCATGGCAAAGAGGGACTTTGCAATTAATCTGATCACTCTTCATAACATTCTGGAGTATATGCAAATTGCCAACATACAAAGTGAGGCAGCAGACTTTGAAAATTTATATTTGTGTAATTCTCAAAACTTTTGGCCACGACTGTGTAGACCACCATGTTTTTGCCCCCACAATTTGTTTAAAAAATGTTTTATCTACTGTGGTTATTCCCAACACAACTTAGTCAGATTCAGTCAAGAACACACATGGATATATTTCATTGTAGTCCTTCAAAGTTATTGATATAAAATCATGTGACCCCCCAGGATCTGAGGGATTCTGTGTCAAAGATCTCGCAATTCATGGGGAAGTCTCTGGACTCTGAGGTAATAGAGAAGATAGCAGACCATTGTGTGTTCAAGAACATGAAACAGAACAAGATGTCCAACTACTCCCTGGTCCCCAATGAGTTTATGGACCGTAATAAATCAGAGTTCCTTAGGAAAGGTACCCACATATCTTTATAAATGATAATATCTTTGAACAGAGTATTTGGAAATGATAGGCCGTCTGTAACAGTCCAATGTGTTAATGTGACTATGTTTCTGCAGGAATCGCTGGAGATTGGAAGAACCAATTGACTGTGTCCCAGGCAGAATACTTTGATGCAGTTTACAAAAACCAAATGAAGGACATCAAATACAAATTTGTGTGGGATTGAACTGACCATATTTTTTTCCTCCAGTCATTATCATAAATCACATAATCCCAATATAACCGTTGCTATAAAACAAATTATTCAATACATAAAATGCATATGATAGAACTGCTGTTGATTTGACATGTTGTATCATTAAACATATTAGGCCTATGTCTCAGTCACTGAATGTCTGTCTATATTGTCAATATTATATTATCAATCAGGTATTCTGTTGTAATATTCATATATTGTCATACAAGAGTCAAAAACCAATGATAAATCATTGGGCAAAACGTTCATTGATACTAGAGTAGATTACATTTTATTTGATATCTCCTTCCCAGTAGGTGGCGACACAACATTTCAATACAGTCCCCGTGTATAACCATCGTAATCTAGCCACGTAAACATTGTAGCCAAGGATCCAGAGGCAATTTAAAACCAAGTGCAGCAGCTTGCCTTTCTGAGTTTTGTCAGTAAAATTGCGTGAAATTATTTGTTTATAAATGCAAGATGGTCCAGAAGTGTCTTAACCAGGCAGCCAGGTAGGTGGCTATCGTTAGCAGAAATTTATTAATTTAACCAATTCTGTAGCAAAACGTTTCTTAAACGGAAGCAAATAGAACGAAACGGGGAGTGACCTACCTGATATTGTGCAATGGAAACAGTCGTTTTATTGCGAAACGTTTGGCAACTGGCGGAATGAATACACCCCTGGTACTCACTGGATGCGGGACGTTAGCCAACGAACATTAGTTAGCTAGCTAGCTAGGTAGTTAGTGTTAAACGCCATTGTGTACAATTAATAAGCTAGATAATGTGGCTTTGGAGGCGAACGAAGCTAAATAATTTGAAAAGCGAGAATAGATAACTGGCTAACTAGCTAATCTTGTTCAAAGACAATGTACTAGTTATAGCCAGGTATCAACGTCACGTGGGCACTTGTAGCTAGCTACCTACTTTTTAAAATTTTTACCTGACTTCAAGCCCGTTTTGACTTGTTTGCAGCATCATCACGTTTTGCTTTGTCGTGTTCTGCAGCAACATCAAGCTAGCTAAACAAAATTCCATTGTTGCAATAACATATTTTTAGTTGTATGTTTTATATCATGTGCCATTCCCCAAGACCAATGATGAGTCATTGCTCCAATAACTTTTTTACCTGACAGGCCTTGACAGCACACAGGAACATCAGACCCAGGTACTGCATGAAGTGCACAGCTACTGCTTTGAAAATCACACCACTAACCCCACAGTGTGCCTATTTGTATTACATGAAGCTAGCTACATGTGTTTACTTGATGCCAGTCAAATAGACTAAACGTTTCCTCTTGAAAGCAGACTGATATCATGGAGGAAACCAAGGGAGAGCTGGTGAATCTGTGTATGGACTATCCTGAGGGTCTCTCCATATTCAAGATTCACAACCTTTACCTGAAGGCCTACAACAAGCCTCTGGATCTGGGATGCTCAAACAGGCAAGGAGAACTTCTAATATAAGACAGTGAAGGGCAACTGGTCCGAGAGGTGTACTGTACACACCAATAGTCAACTTCTCATGGGTTAAATCAGTGTTACGAGTTGAACTGGTATGAAAGCCTGTGCACCAGGGATCATCAACTAGATTCAGCAGCAGGACAATTTTTTTATTGGGTGGATGGTCAGGGGGCCAGCACGTAATTAATTACAATAATTTGTAGACTAAGTTGACCGCACGAAGCCCAACAGATAATATTTTCCTAAAACATAATAATTTCAAACCTTGCTCACGTTTGTATGCAATCACATACAGTTGACGTCGGAAGTTTACATACACTTAGGTTGGAGTCATTAATTAAAATGTGTTTTTCAACCACTCCACAAATTTCTTGTTAACAAACCATCATTTTGGCAAGTTTGTTAAAACATCTACTTTGTGCATGACACAAGTAATTTTTCCAACAATTGTTTACAGACAGATTATTTCACTTAGAATTCACTGTATCACCATTCCAGTGGGTCAGAAGTTTACATACACTAAGTTGACTGTGCCTTTAAACAGCTTGGAAAATTATGTCATGGCTTTAGAAGCTTCTGATAGGCTAATTTACATCATTTGAGTAAATTGGAGGTCTACCTGTGGATGTATTTCAAGGCCTACCGTCAAACTCAGGAAAAAGGGGGAGGCTTGCAAGCCGAAGAACACCATCCCAACCGTGAAGCACGGGGGTGGCAGCATCATGTTGTGGGAGTGCTTTGCTACAGGAGGGACTGGTGCACTTCACAAAACAGATGGCATCATGAGGAGGAAAATTATGGGGATATATTGAAGCAACATTTCAAGACATCAGTCAGGAAGTTAAAGCTTGGCCGCAAATGGGTATTCCAAATGGACAATGACCCCAAGCATACTTCCAAAGTTGTGGCAAAATGGCTTAAGGACAACAAAGTCAAGGTATTGGAGTGGCCATTCCAAGCAAGTCCAAGAAAATGTAGGCAGAACTGAAAAAGCGTGTGAGAGCATGGAGGCCTACAAACCTGACTCAGTTACACCAGCTCTGTCAAGAGGAATGGGCCAAAATTCACCCAAGCTTTTGTAAGGCTTCCCAAAACGTTTGACCAAAGTTAAACAATTTTAAAAGGCAATGCTAGCAAATACTAATTGAGTGTGTAAACTTCTGACCCACTGGGAATGTGATGAAATAAATAAAAGCTAAAATAAATCATTCTACTATTATTCTGACATTTCACATTCTTAAAATAACGTGGGGATCCTAATTGACCTAAGACAGGGAATTTGTCTAGGATTAAATAGAATGTAAATGTATTACTAGAGTTTAAATGTATTTAGCTAAGTGTATGTATTAAATGTATTTGGCTAAGGTGTATGTAAACTTCTGACTTCAACTGTATCTCTATTATGTTTGGGAATACTTTGCAACATATTTCCAAAATTAAAATATCTTGGAGCTGATTTGCTAGTGTTTTTACTGTCTTATGTCCTCCCCTTCAGAAAAATCACCCGCGGGCCAAATTTGACCTGCAGGCTGCAAGTTGGGGAACCTCCAAGTCCTAGTACAGGGTTTCCCAAACTCGGGAACCCAAGGGGTGCACATTTTGTTTTTTGCCCTAGCACTACACAGCTGATTTAAAATAATCAACTAATCATCCAGCTTTGATCATTTGAATCCGCTGTGTAGTGTTAGGGCAGGAAACAAAATGTGCACCCCTTGGGTTCCAGAGGCCCGAGATTGGAAAAGCTGGCCTAGTGCCCAGCTATCCTAGCAGTTGACATTGCAGATGACAGTGTACTGATGTATAGTGTACAGATGATTAATGATTGCTCATTAACACTTTTTTTCTATCTGTATTTGTTGTCTCTTTATATGTGTTATATACAGTGCCTTGCGAAAGTATTCGGCCCCCTTGAACTTTGCGACCTTTTTCCACATTTCAGGCTTCAAACATAAAGATATAAAACTGTATTTTTTTGTGAAGAATCAACAACAAGTGGGACATAATCATGAAGTGGAACGACATTTATTGGATATTTCAAACTTTTTTAACAAATCAAAAACTGAAAAATTGGGCGTGCAAAATTATTCAGCCCCCTTAAGTTAATACTTTGTAGCGCCACCTTTTGCTGCGATTACAGCTGTAAGTCGCTTGGGGGTATGTCTCTATCAGTTTTGCACATCGAGAGACTGACATTTTTTCCCATTCCTCCAGGCAAAACAGCTCGAGCTCAGTGAGGTTGGATGGAGAGCATTTGAACAGCAGTTTTCAGTTCTTCCCACAGATTCTCGATTGGATTCAGGTCTGGACTTTGACTTGGCCATTCTAACACCTGGATATGTTTATTTTTGAACCATTCCATTGTAGATTTTGCTTTATGTTTTGGATCATTGTCTTGTTGGAAGACAAATCTCCGTCCCAGTCTCAGGTCTTTTGCAGACTCCATCAGGTTTTCTTCCAGAATGGTCCTGTATTTGGCTCCATCCATCTTCCTATCAATTTTAACCATCTTCCCTGTCCCTGCTGAAGAAAAGCAGGCCCACACCATGATGCTGCCACCACCATGTTTGACAGTGGGAATGGTGTGTTCAGCTGTGTTGCTTTTACGCCAAACATAACGTTTTGCATTGTTGCCAAAAAGTTCAATTTTGGTTTCATCTGACCAGAGCACCTTCTTCCACATGTTTGGTGTGTCTCCCAGGTGGCTTGTGGCAAACTTTAAACAACACTTTTTATGGATATCTTTAAGAAATGGCTTTCTTCTTGCCACTCTTCCATAAAGGCCAGATTTGTGCAATATACGACTGATTGTTGTCCTATGGACAGAGTCTCCCACCTCAGCTGTAGATCTCTGCATTTCATCCAGAGTGATCATGGGCCTCTTGGCTGCATCTCTGATCAGTCTTCTCCTTGTATGAGCTGAAAGTTTAGAGGGACGGACAGGTCTTGGTAGATTTGCAGTGGTCTGATACTCCTTCCATTTCAATATTATCGCTTGCACAGTGCTCCTTGGGATGTTTAAAGCTTGGGAAATCTTTTTGTATCCAAATCCGGCTTTAAACTTCTTCACAACAGTATCTCGGACCTGCCTGGTGTGTTCCTTGTTCTTCATGATGCTCTCTGCGCTTTTGACGGACCTCTGAGACTATCACAGTGCAGGTGCATTTATACGGAGACTTGATTACACACAGGTGGATTGTATTTATCATCATTAGTCATTTAGGTCAACATTGGATCATTCAGAGATCCTCACTGAACTTCTGGAGAGAGTTTGCTGCACTGAAAGTAAAGGGGCTGAATAATTTTGCACGCCCAATTTTTCAGTTTTTGATTTGTTAAAAAAAGTTTCAAATATCCAATAAATGTCGTTCCACTTCATGATTGTGTCCCACTTGTTGTTGATTCTTCACAAAAAAATACAGTTTTATATCTTTATGTTTGAAGCCTGAAATGTGGCAAAAGGTCGCAAAGATCAAGGGGGCCGAATACTTTCGCAAGGCACTGTATGTATGTTCTTGTCTATGTTTTGATTCCTTTTTTGTATATAGAGCTGCAACCAAAATTTCCCCACAGGGAAAATAAAATCATTATCTTATCCCTACTCTACATTGTTACTATGGTAAATGTTCTCTCACACAGTAGGTATCGGTGAAGTACAAACTTTCTAATCCTATCTTATTTTATTTTAGGTTGTTGGCACTAGAGACACTGCTGAAGACCATACCTGACCAGCTCCGCTTCTCCTCTACTGGAGGACTGACTGTATGGCCTATCACGTCTCATCTACAGACATCCACCTCATCATCTTCCTCATCATTAGCATCATCGTCAGCAGCAGCTATAGAACGTCCCACTGCACCTGGAAGCTCAGCACAGGATATCAGCAAAGGTCAGAAGTTGAGGAACCCACTGATCTGTATATGAGTGGATAAGTGAAAACATCGATTTCGCCGTCTTACTTACACCAATCCAACCCTCAGATTTGTATGCAGACGTTGTATTTTCAAAACAAGGAGACCTTTGATCTTGCCTAACGTGTTGATTTGTCTTCCTCTCCAGCTGTGTGCCTGAACAGGCTCAGAAGAGAGGTGCTGCTCATGCTCGGCGCCTTCCCTGGTGGTGTGGAGGTGCCTAAGCTGTGTGCCTGCTACAAGCAGATGTACGGCAGGCAGCTGACCCTCAGAGAATATGGGCTGACAGGCCTCCAAGAGCTGTTTGCTGCCCTGGGGGACCAGGTGTGTGTGGAGAGACAGGACAAGATGAACTTGGTTCGGCTGAGCAGTCCTGGCGACCAGATGGAATACACACAGCCACAGCAGGGGCATGTACGGGAGAGGAGGAGGAGGAGGAGGAGGAGAGAGGAAGAAGAAAAAGAAAAAGAAGAGAAGGATGTAAACGAAAGCCTGTCAGGAGCTCTGCTCAGGAAGACAGGTGAGGCTTTCTGTTGTTATATTTAGTGTTGAATTGACTATAGGGCTGGGCGAATGTCTGCCTGTTTCGCTAAAATCCTTTAATTTAAAAAAAATTATGAACGTTTATGTCTGCTTTTTCTCATGTTGTCGTTTTGGTCTCGTCTTCGCTCCTTCTGTTCTGTGTGCACATTCCCATTTACAAGTGCATACAGTACCAGTCAAAAGTTTGGACAGACCTATTCATTTCAGGATTTTTCTTAATTTTTTACTATTTTCTACATTATGGAATAATAGTGAAGACCTCAAACTATGAAATAACACACATGGAATCATGTAGTAACCAAAAATGTATTTAATATTTCAGAATCTTCTAAGTAGCCACCCTTTGCCTTGATGACAGCTTTGCACACTCTTGGCATTCTCTCAACCAGCTTAATGAGGTAGTCACCTGGAATGCATTTCAATTAACAGGTTAACAGGTTTTTGTTAAGTTCATTTGTGGAATTTCTTTCATTTTTAATGCGTTTGAGCCATTCAGTTGTGTTGTGACAAGGTAGGGGTGGTATACAGAAGATAGCTTTATTTGGTAAAAGACAAAGTCCATATTATGGCAAAAACAGCTCAAATAAGCAAAGAGAAATGACAGTCCATCATTACTTTAAGACATGAAGGTCAGTCAATCTGGAAAATGCCAAGAACTCTGAACATTTTTGAAGTACATTCATCAAGCTCTATGATGGAACTGGCTCTCATGAGGACCGCCACAGGAAAGGAAGACCCCTGAGTTACCTCTGCTGTAGAGAATAAGTTCATTAGGGTTACCAGCTTCAGAAATTGCAGCCCAAATAAATGCTTCACAGAGTTCAAGTAACAGACACATCTCAACATCAACTGTTCAGAGGAGAGTGTGTGAATCAGACATTCATGGTCGAATTGCTGCAGAGAAACCACTACTAAAGGACATCAATAAGAAAAATACACTTGCTTGGGTCAAGAAACACGAGCAATTAAGCTGGTGGAAATCTGTCCTTTGGTATGATGAGTCCAAATTGAAATTTCTGGTTCCAACCGCCGTGTCTTTGTGAGACGCGGAGTAGGTGAACGGATGATCTCCGCATGTGTGTTTCCCACTGTGAAGCATGGAGGAGGAGGTGTTGGGGTGCTTTGCTGGTGACACTGTCTGTGATTTATTTAGAATTCAAGGCACACTTAACCAGCATGGCTACCACAGCATTGTGCAGCGATACACCATCCCATCTGGTTTGGGGTTTGTGGTACTATCATTTGTTTTTCAACAGGATAATGACCCAAAACACACCCCCAGCTGTGTAAGGGCAATTTTACCAAGAAGGAGAGTGATGGAGTGCTGCATCAGATGACCTGGCCTCCACAATCACCCAACCTCAACCCGATTTGAGATGGTTTGGGATGAGTTGGACCGCAGAGTAAAGGAACAGCAGCCAACAAGTGCTCAGCATATGTGGAAACTCCTTCAAGACTGTTGGAAAAGCATTCCAGGTGACTACCTCATGAAGCTGGTTGAGAGATTCCAAAAGCTGTCATCAAGGCAAAGGGTGGCTACTTTAAAGAATATAAAAATATATTTTGATTTGTTTAACAGATTTGTGGTTACTACATGATTCCATACGTGTCATCTAATAGTTTTGATGTCTTCACTATTATTCTACAATGTAGAAAATAGTTCAAATAAAAATGCATCAGCTTCTCATTGCGCACAGAGCAGACACTAAAAAGGGAGTATCAATGAACATTGATTCTAGAAGATGAATTCTCAGTTTGTCATTGCGGTACTAGGTCCCAGTAGCAGCATTTTAGCCAAATACTGTTAAACTATCTGTGTAGTCTGTTTTGTAAATGTGCAATAAGCATAAGACACAATTATATAAGGAATTGGCAACTTTGTTCTCTCTCATTCCTAGAAATAAGGTAGGCAACCTGATTTCAACATCTGAACATTGTGGACAGGCTAGCATGCTGTTCAAACAGTTGGAGATGGACAGAAGTGTTAAGTTCCATGTTTTAAGTATCCCTATATTTGTTATTACGGTGCTATCACTCTGTTATTAGTGCTCCTGCGCAGGATTCTCGTTGTTGATGAACCTGAGTGGAATGGTAACCGCGTATTGCTCTAATACGGTTGAGTAAGTGTTGTTAAACTGGAACCTTGTTGTTGTGTCATTATGAGTTAACAAGAAGAGTGTGTTCATAACAATTCAACTGATCTACCTTGTTAGCTAACAAAGAAAACCGTAGTCTGGCTTTTTTTATGGCTGTTTTGGAGCAGTGGCTTCTTCCTTGCTGAGCGGCCTTTCAGGTTACATCGATATAGGACTCGTTTTACTGTGGATATAGATACTTTTGTACCTGTTTCCTCCAGCATCTTCACAAGGTCCTTTGCTGTTGTTCTGGGATTGATTTGCACTTTTCGCATCAAAGTATGTTCATCTCTAGGAGACAGAACGCGTCTCCTTCCTGAGCGGTATGACGGCTGCATGGTCCCATACTTGCGTACTATTGTTTGTACTGATGAACGTGGTACCTTCAGGCATTTGGAAATTGCTCCCAAGGATGAACCAGACTTGTGGAGGTCTACAATTTTTTTCTCTGAGGTCTTGGCTGATTTCTTTTGATTTTCCCATGATGTCAAGCAAAGAAGCACTGAGTTTGAAGGTAGGCCTTGAAGTACATCCACAGGTACACCTTCAACTGACTCAAATGATGTCAATTAGCCTATCGGAAGCTTCTAAAGCCATGACATCATTTTCTGGAATTTTCCAAGCTGTTTAAAGGCACAGTCAACTTAGTGTATGTAAACTTCTGACCCACTGGAATTGTGATACAGTGAATTCTAAGGGAAATAGTCTGTCTGGAAACAATTGTTGGAAAAATGACTTGTGTCATGCACAAAGTAGATGTCCTAACCGACTTGCCAAAACTATAGTTTGTTAACAAGAAATTTGTGGAGTGGTTAAAAAACAAGTTTTAATGACTCATCGTAAGTGTATGTAAACTTCAGACCTCAACTGTTCGGTTTGTACTACTTATTACCATCCCTGTCTTAAACTGTCATGAGTGGCATGTTAATGACAACAGATGTATCTCAATGCATTCTTAGTCTAAATTACTATAAATTCCGCAGTGTGCAGACCTCCACAATCAACCTGATCCACACAAATGAACAATTACGGGCACTAGGGCTGGGCGATATGGCGATATATATCGTGTGACGATAGAACGTCTTGTTTCATATTTTGCTCTATCGTTTATTTACTTGTTTCGCAAATCACACTCTTTACGGCAATGTTTTTTGTCAATTGGACGTGCTTTGCGCGGAAAGAAATTTGCAACACAAACAAACATGGAGGAGAGTAAATGTGACACAGAGCTCGGAGACACAGAGCTCGTACCTAAAAGAGGGGCTACTTCGGTAGCATGGACGTGGTTTGGGTATGAAAAGTCTGACATGGACCAGAAAACTTTCCTCTGCAAAATATGCCGCAGACCGGTCCCAACAACATGCTCAAACACCACTAACCTCTTATCACCTACGCAAGAATCATGTGAAACAGTATGGAGAGAGTCTATGGATGAGACCCAAGAAAGTACAGTCGAGTGCCCAAAACAAACCCCCGGCTCGGACGTTGCAAGAGGCTTTTGCCCGCGGCACACCATATGGCAAAGATGGAGGGCGATAACAGCTGCCATTACAACTTACATCTGCAAAGACATGGCTCCAATTTACACGGTCGAGAAACAGGGGTTTTGTGAGTTGGTGCTAACACTTGACCCAAGGTACCAATTGCAAATTGTTATGTGACATGTATTAATGCCAAAATAACATGCAAAACAGGCAAGCCCACCCCCCCATGTTATTTAGTTACATGTTTAACTGAAAATTTGGTTCTAAATAAAAGGAGAAATAATCAATATGAGTAAGTACCTTTTTAATTTGTTGCGTATAATTCAAAATGTAATAAGAAACAGGTGGTAATTTTATATAAATGTGCTATATCGTGATTTGTATCGTTATTGGCATATGAAATTACCTACATCGGGATATGAGATTATGGCCATATCGCCCAGCCCTAACGGGCATGGTTGACCCCCCCCCATTCCCTTTCGGCACTGTCTTCATGTTCTTCTTCAGATAGTATTTCAGTTTGTCCTTCCAATGGCACATGTTCAAAGTGGATGGCCCTTGATAATGTCTCTCACCGCCATTGTCCATTATGTCTTGTCCATTTTCCTACCGGTACACCAGCAACATGAGAGAAGTTTGGTCAGAATCACTCTCCATGCTCACTCCACGTGGACTCATGTCGCACTCCTTAGAGAAAAGGCATGAGCGAAAAGGCAGTTGAGAGTTTCAACTGGATGCTGTGTAAAGGCTGCTGGCTCGGACTCGGGTCTCACGGTAGAAGGGGTGCAGGACCAAACTTAACGCCTTTGTCGCCGTGCTTCAGCCGGTTAGGGGGGATTGACGTTCACACTGTTGGTCAAATTATCCCTTCCATGGATCTAGACACCATCTGTGGTCACCTTTGCCATAACCTTCGAGAGAGGATAGACCAGAACAACAGTTTAGGGCATTTCTGATTCAGGAAATCCAGACAAATTATTTACTGTATGTCAAATTAGAATGAAGTAAAACCACAAATTCAAATTCCTATCTCCATCCATGGCTAATTTAAGAAAGGGACAATTTTAATTTACATTTTGTCTATCAATGACGTATGCTCCTAATGGGATTTGATAGGAGTGACGCCAAATCCAAGCTGGCTTCCCTTGACACTTTTTTTTTGTTGGTGCACCAGCTGCTACTGGATGAGGCTGAATGATAGAACAGCTATTTCCATGTTATGGGATGCATTTTCTCCATTGTTTTTGATGGTAGGCGACTCTGGTAGGTCTACATTATCATCATCCACAGTAGCCTACTTGACCACTGTCTGAAACTGTAACTTAAAGTGGGTACAGCCTCAGTGTACACAGGAAACACATGCTGGAAGTTGCACAGAATTTTCACAATGTTCAAGTTTGCTCTCAGCAGACCTGCAATTTGCTCAGTGCTGTTGAATCTTTTTAACCGTATGAACCCTACACATTTATAGTGGGAGCTGCTTTATAGTGGGAGCTGCTTGGTTTCTGCAAGCATGGTCACATGACTTCCCTGGTAACAGCTCAGATGGGGTCAGCTGTAGCAGACCAGGAAACCGAAACTCAAGGCCTTGGATCAATCCCTCCCCCCCTCCTCCCAATCTCTCTCTTCACTCACGTCATCCCTCACTCCTGTTTTTCTGTTCTGTTTTCCTCTTATTGTTTAGTCACCATCATCTCTAATCCCAATATACATCATTAATGTTATTACTACACAGATAAGATACTGGTGCAATGTGTTTTACTGTATTGTCTCCTGTTGCTACAGTTTAACATCTGCCTAGGGACTGAATATTAATCGGCTTGATAGCAAATCTGGTGCAACACTCAAGTTATGTATGCCAACATGGTCCCTGACAATTTAAAAAGACACTGAAAAAGAGGCAAAACAAAGTATTGAAAATAACATTTGGAACTAGTCCAGATGATTTTACCACCCACAGAGGGTTGCTACACTACAGTCTGGTGGCTGGTTTCTGTCTCTCCTTCCTGGAATAGGAGAGTCAGACACTAATGACTCTGTTCTCAGCTGATCACTGTTTACTTTCTGTTTCCTTTCTCCTGTGAGCTGCTATGATTGGTGGATTGTCAGATGGGAAGGGGAGGTTTAAAGGATGAGAGAAAGGTGCAGGGAACCATTTTGATTCAAGCACAACAAAGTTCAGACTGAAGTATATTATATCTACCTATCGACAATCAAAACAACCATTTGGTAAGGTGACATTTTCCTTTATAGGTTTGACTTGTCAATGAGGATAGCTGTTGTTAAAGGGATACTTCCCCAGAGTCAGATGAACTTTTGTCTGTGTGTCCAGTATGAAGGGAGTTAGAGGTAATTTTGTGATCCAATGCTAACTTGTACGGTTTAATTTAATATTCTGTGATCGGAGTATTTTAACAAAAATATCAGAGACAACATTTTTTAGCTTTAAGGTTACCATGGTAGCCCGGCCACTCAGTCATCACATATGCCTGTGAGAATGTCACTAGTATAGGCTAGCAGTGGGAGCAAACTCAAACATTGAAAAGCAACCTAGCTTTTGAACAAAACCATTTTAATAGCCAAGAAACACGAGGACAAAGTCTCACTTTAGTAGACTTTCGAGTAAATTAGACCAACTTTTATGCCTCTGCCCATTGTTTCTAAAAACAAATCTTTCAGCACAGGCAGTGTTGCTGTGCGAGGTGGGATAGCTATAATGTTAGGATTCAGATTTCTTTGTGCATTTGCAAATATGAAAATAGATACTGCAGCATTTATTTAGTTATAGATCACAACTCGCACTTGTGCCCATACTTAACTATTTTTATTAAATGCTTACACTATAGAGCCCGGCGTGTTACCACACACCAACTTGACTGGTGAATTAGACATTCTTACCCGCCAAGGCCAAATCTACCCATGTTTGGCAGGTGGCGGGTGTTAATTTTAGGCCCTGTATATACATAGACTTCTAGTTATTACGAAAACGCTAGCTAGCAACTTCCTTTAAACTGCTCACTTAGACAAACAAATGGTATGAGTTCATCTGACATTGTGATAGTAGATAAAGTGCCAAAATGCCGATGTTTCCCTACCTCTCTATGCTTATCACGTTTGTAAATGTTTTACAAGTTAAATGTTTTGGCTGATTATTAATAACTAGGAGTAAGTTTAAAGCTGGACTGCTTTTAGTCTAGCTAGTTGACGTACCAATTGAATGGGATATTCTGGGTTCTTGTTTGGACCTTTTAAACTCAGGTACTGTGTGTGTAGATGACAGTTTGAAAATGTCTGAGTCATGAGATTGCTTCACTTTTACCCATGGTCTTATGTTATTTATTACCTGCTATTACACTGCAAACTCCACCCAGACTGACTCATACAAGCATTATCTCAAATGTTCCTTGTGTTTGCATCGAAAATGACCTTTATGTGCGTGTGTTTGTTTGTGTGTTTGTGTGTGTGTGTGTGTGTGTGTGTGCATTAGTGATGTCGGAGGCTGAGAAGGCCCAGAGGAACATCCTGTCCCTGGTGGAGCAGCACCCAGAGGGGATACCCCTGAAGAAGCTGACGGTGGCCTACAGCCAGATGTACCACTGCAACCTCACCCTGTCCTCCCTGGGCTTCAGCTCTACATCTAGCCTGGTGGCCTCTCTGGAAGGGGAGCTCTATGTGGACAAGGACCTGGTCTTCCACAGGAGCCATAGAGGAGTCGCCGCAGCTCCAGCACAGGCAGGGGGAGACCAGGTTGACATATCCCGCAGGCCTCGGTCTGGGAAGGATCCACCATCGAGGACCCTCTCCCCCAGAGCTGTACCACTGAAAACCCATCCTCAGTCTACTACCCCGATCAGCTTTGGTTCTGGGTCTGATCCCCTACAACCGGCCCCAGGCTCTCGCTATGGGCCTCCCCCAAGCTCTGGATCCTCCCTTGGGGCTACCTGTCCTTCTATTCCCCCCTCTGCTGTCCCCCGCTCCTCCCCTCTCCTTTCTTTCTCCAGCACAGTGAAAGAGAATGAAGAGGTGACTCGGGAAGAGCTACTAGACAGAGTTAAAGAAGTATGTTCTTTTTAAAATCTGTTTTATTATAGAATCTTTCTAGGCTGTTGCTGGAAAGGGAATATTCTTATTAGAATTGCCTGGTATAAATAAGGGTTAAAAATATACTGTTCTTAAATCTGTCTTTTAGTTCCTATGAATGTTGCTTTTTGTATTGTAAAGTGGTTGGTGTATTGTTTTGAGTGCACGTTTAAATAAAGCTTGATTGGATGTGCTGTAGGTGATAAAGGTGTACCCCCCTGCCGCCACAACTATCGCCCAACTACAGAACGGCTACTTGCTGCGCTTTGGGAAGCAACTTCCTCTCCTGCAGTACAGGTCTCTGTATGACAACCATGAGAAACAACCTGCAGCAGCCTGCGCACTTGTAGTCCCGGGAAAGACAGGAGCAGAGAAACCAGCAGGTAGAGAGACCATCATAACTCATAATGTTAAGAAGTTGTAACTAAACAGCTGCCATGCTGGCTGGTTTAACATTAACTGTATGTGTTGAAATTACCTGTTAACTCTGATTTGACCCATGAACTCTCACTCACTCACCCACTCTCACACACACACAGCCACTTCAAAGAAGACAGAGCGTGAGGGACAATCTGCTCCTTCCACACCACTGAACAACGGATACGTGCAGGACCAGGTGCGCTTTAAAACAAGGTCCCCCCTGCTACAAACAACATCACCAGTTCCATCCTCGTCCCCGTTACTCTCCCAGCCCCCCATCACTCCCCAAATCCCCCAGCCTGGTACCTCCGCATCGGACTCCGACTTCCCAGCACTGAAAGCGGAGCTGAGGCTGACCAAAGCCCAAGAGCGGAGGCAGCTAGCTGTGGGACAGAGGGAAGGAAACTCCCCTGTCTTCAGAGAGGCCTACAATGCCCAGCTCAGGGAAGTGCATGGGGCTAACGTGCGAGCTGTGGAGGCGCAGGCTGAAGAGGAGGAGGAAGAGGATGGGATGAGGAGGAAGAGGAAGAAGGCTCTGGATCCTGAGGCGGTGAATAGTCTGGTGGAGGACGTCATACGAGACATCGCAGCCGAGGGAGAACTTGTCACCAGAGAGAAGGTGACAATCTTTCCAAGCTCCCCTTATTTACCTGTAATTATAACACACACAAAACAGTACAACTTATTTTCAAGTGGCACCATCTGGTGGACACTTTGGGATCTTCTGCTGTCACTCCAGCCTCTTTCTCTGCTTCTCAACCTAGGTCCCAGAGGGCCATTTTCCAGCTTGACTTTTGTTGTGTTCCTGGGATGGTTTTAACCTCTTCCTCCCTGTTCTGTCCTGTGCCCAGGTGATCTCCAGGGTGTGCATGCTGATGCAGGTCCGCACTCTGGAGGCAGGCAGGATAGACCTCCGCTGGCAGATACCAGCTCTGAAGGACCTGCAACGCAACCTTCGAGAGATCAACATGTTCATAGAGGTCAGGATACTCATACACACACATACAGTTGTGGCAAAATGTTTTGAGTGACACAAATATTAATTTCCACAAAGTTTGCTGCTTCAGTGTCTTTAGATATTTTTGTCAGATGTTACTATGGAAGTATATTTACAAGCATTTCAAAAGTGTCAAAGGCTTTTATTGACAATTACATGAAGTTGATGCAAAGAGTCAATATTTGCAGTGTTGACCCTTCTTTTTCAAGACCTCTGCAATCCGCACTGGCATGCTGTCAATTAACTTCTGGGCCACATCCTGACTGATGGCAGCCCATTCTTGCATAATCAATGCTTGGAGTTTGTCAGAATTTGTGGGTTTTTGTTTGTCCACCTGCCTCTTGAGGATTGACCACAAGTTCTCAATAGGATTAAGGTCTGGGAGTTTCCTGGCCATGGACCTAAAATATTGATGTTTTGTTCCCCGAAACACTTAGTTATCACTTTTACCTTATGGCAAGGTGCTTCATCATGCTGGAAAAGGCATTGTTCATCATCAAACTGTTTGTGGATGATAGAGAGAAGTTGCTATCAGAGGATGTGTTGGTACCATTCTTTGTTCATGGCTGTGTTCTTAGGCAAAATTGTGAGTGAGCCCACTCCCTTGGCTGAGAAGCAACCCCACATATGAATGGTCTCAGGATGCTTTACTTTTGACATGACACAGGACTGATGGTATCGCTCACCTTGTCTTCTCCAGACAAGCTTTTTTCCGGATGCCCCAAATAATCGGAAAGGGGATTCATCAGAGAAAATGACTTTACCCCAGTCCTCAGCAGTCCAATCCCTGTACCCTTTGCAGAATATCAGTCTGTCCTTGATGTTTTTCCTGGAGAGAAGTGGCTTCTTTGCTGCCCTTCTTGACACCAGGCCATCCTCCAAAAGTCTTCATGCAGATGCACTCACACCTGCCTGCTGCCATTCCTGAGCAAGCTCTGTTCTGCTGGTGCCCCGATCCCGCAGCTGAATCAACTTTAGGAGACGGTCCTAGCGCTTGCTGGACTTTCTCGGGCGCCCTGAAGCCTTCTTCACAACAATTGAACCGCTCTCCTTGAAGTTCTTGATGTTCCAATAAATGGTTGATTTAGGTGCAATCTTACTGGCAGCAATATCCTTGCCTGTGAAGCCCTTTTCGTGGAGAAGCAATGATGACGGCACATTTTTCCTTGCAGGTAACCAAGGAAGAACAATGATTCCATGCACCACCCTCCTTTTGAAGCATCCAGTCTGTTATTCGAACTCAATCAGCATGACAGAGTGATCTCCAGCCTTGTCCTCATCAACACTCACATCTGTGTAAACGAGAGAATCACTGACATGATGTCAGCTGGTCCTTTTATGGCAGGGCTGAAATGCAGTGGAAATGTTTTTTGGGGATTCAGATAATTTGCATGGCAAAGAGGGACTTTGCAATTCATCTGATCACTCTTCATAACATTCTGGAGTATATGCAAATTGCCATCATACAAACTGAGGCAGCAGACTTTGAAAATTTATATTTGTGTCTCAAAACTTTTGGCCACGACTGTACACGCACATATATATGCCAGAAGCACCTGCAACGCACTGTCAAATCAACATGTTCAGTTTGCACACATACGCACGTCCATTAATACAGTTTTTAAACTGAATAATCTGATCATTAACTGGCGTGTATCCATATCTCTCTCAGTCTGCAGAGGCTGTGACTGCGATGTGTACCCTGTATGAGTTGGGTCAGAACCTGGCTGGTCTGAAGAACAAAAAGCGTTTTGAGGAGCTGAACCTGGGGCCGCTGTGTAAACTGCCTCTCATCCATCGCATGTTCAAGATAGACAGCAACACCAAGGATGAGGACATTCACCAGATAGAGACTGTGGACATACTGAGGGTGAGAGAGACATTGAACACATAGATACTGTGGACATACATATATACATATATATATATATATTGAAATATCGTTTTCCTGTCTCCTGCTTCCAGAGTCTGCGTGTGTTCAGGAGGAAACAGAATAAGCCCAAGGTGGACCTGGCTGAGTTTATGAAGCACCTGTCTGACCAGTATAGCTGTGACTCTCCCTATGAACTGGGCATTCGTATACACAGCGTGGGCCTGCCCATAGCCGTAAGTTTTGAGCTTCGCTGAGGTGTCAGTTCCAAGTGTTGGAATATGGTCAGAGGTTATGAATCTGTATGAATCTCTTATTTGAAGTAACGTACATAACATAATTATTATTGTTATTATTATATCTCATTCATGTCTCCCCCCTCTCCTCCCCCAGACCTTACAGAAGGCGGTGAGCTCAGAGCATGTGTGTATGGAGCGTGCCCGGGAGGCCATCCAGAGGGAGTTGGAGGAGGAGGTGGGGGAGAGGATGAGGAAGATGAAGAGGGTCGTGATGGAGGGAGCACAGGGTCCCGTCCTCTTCTCCTCTGTCGGTAGTGCCGAGCTGAGGAAGAAATACGTTACCATGACTGCAGCCGATGCCGTGCTCGAGGTCTTCACCAACGCATCCGGGGTCTTCAACCCCAAGATGACCAAGGTGAATGGTTGCTTAATTAAATGATTAACATAAGACAGCAATACAAAACTTATGGATGGTTGGTTGGATGGTCTTTGGTTGGGTCATTGGTTTAATCGGGTGGGTTAGAGCTGCGCGGGAAGCAAAGCCTGCAAGCCCTGTAGATGACCATGGCTCTGGGGTTCACTATTTTAACCACTCACTTTTAACTAACGTTTGCTGTGGCTGCTGTGCTTGTATGATGTTTTGTGCAGAATGCAGCCTTGGTGCACCATGGCTTGGTCTCCCTGTTGTGATCCTGTACACAGTAGGAGTAAGTAAACCCTGTGATGTTGGTGCAGGGTTTTGTGCCATCATTTGCATGAATGCCTCAGAAGCGTTGTGGTCAAATTCGGTCCAGTTTCTTGTGCCACTCATTTCTTGTGATGTTGGAGGAGTTTTGTGCATACAGTCTCTGAAATGCCTCATAGGCTTTGTGTTCAGCTTTGGTCCAGTCTCTTTTACTGTCATCCACTGGTCTTTTCATTGCTTGAGCAACAGAGAATTTTTCACATTCCTCTTAAACTTGCATTTTGGCAGCTGATGCAGCCAGCTCAGCTTCCTTTTCAAAGAATTCCCTTTTTTGGCTTTAGTTGGGTTTCTTCCATGTTTATTTTCCAAAACTGCAGCTTTAGCTTTCAAAGCAGCGTGCTCATTCTAGCACTGGATGC
Organism: Oncorhynchus mykiss; assembly: GCF_057628025.1. NCBI lineage: Eukaryota > Metazoa > Chordata > Actinopteri > Salmoniformes > Salmonidae > Oncorhynchus > Oncorhynchus mykiss. Next base: position 11,743,498 of record NC_143041.1, read on the forward strand.
ACGTGACCTTGTTCTGGATGCACGTGACCTTGTTCTGGATGCACGTGACCTTGTTCTGGATGCACGTGACCTTGTTCTGGATGCACGTGACCTTGTTCTGGATGCACGTGACCTTGTTCTGGATGCACGTGACCTTGTTCTGGATGCACGTGACCTTGTTCTGGATGCACGTGACCTTGTTCTGGATGCACGTGACTTTTTTTTGATACAGCAGATACTGTCGTGTGGATCAATGGCCCGTCGCGATTCTGAGTCATTTTTAGACTTGGATGCACTTTCTGATCCAACAGAGATAATGTCATCTGGACCAATTACGCTTTGTAGGTGGGAATCGCCAATCGGCATGATCAGACTCTCCTCTTCAGGCAACATTTTCATAATTTTCGCCACCATCCATCAATGCTTGAATAGCATTATTTTTCTTAATTAACGTTCTGAGCTTCGGGCGCCAATCAACTTGGACGACTTAAATATCAACAGTGAATTTCCAATAATGCCTAATGAACCCATTCAAAGTTGAAGAGCTTGCGACATTTGTTTCCAAAACAGACGTGTCAAACATATCCAAACCAACAATCACAAAAGACCGGCTTAGCTTACACATTATACCGGTACTGTACTCACTGTCCTAAAAAAATTATATTGTCTCATCGCTGCAACTCACCAACGGGCCCGGGAGAGGCGAAGGGCGAGTTGTGCATCCTCTGAAACATGACCCGCCAAAACGTGCTTCTTAACACCCGCCTGCTTAACCCAGAAGCCAGCTGCACCAACGTGTCGGAGGAAACACCGTTCAACTGACGACCAAAGTCAGCCTACAGGCGCCCTGCCCAACACATGGAGTCGCTAGAGCGCAATGAGCCAAGTAAAGCCCCCCCCCCCCGGCCAAACCCTCCTCTAACCCGGATGACACTGGGCAAAATTGTGCACCACCCTATGGGACTCCCAGTCACGGCCGGTAATGACATCCTGGGATCGAACCACAGGCTGAAGTGACGCCGCAACACTGTGTTGCAGTGCCTTAGACCGCTGTGCCACTTGGGAGGCAACTCATGGTCTTTTTCGTTGGCAGTGCTGTTTCGATCCAAGCGGCGTGATAAATCTATATGAAGTGTAGAACTCCATTAAAACCTCTCTGGGATTGGGGGCAGTATTTTCACATCCGGATGAAAAGCATGCCCAAAGTAAACTGCCTTCTACTCAGGCCCAGAAGCTAGGATATGCATATTATTTGTAGATTTGGATAGAAAACACACTAAAGTTTCTAAAACTGTTTGAATAATGTCTGTGAGTATAACAGAACTGATTTAGCAGGCGAAACCCCGAGCACAATCCATCCAGGGAATTTTTTTTTTTTAGATCAATCTGTTTTCTATTAGATTTCTGTCAAGCCCGTTTTTAATAGAAATATGCTTGCAGTTCCTATGGCTTCCACTAGATCTTTAGAAATTGGTTGATGTTTTTCCTTTGAGTAATGAAGAAGTAGACCTTTCCTTTCGGAGTGTAGAGCCAAGTGGACTCTTCTGTTTTGGTCGAGCGATCTGAAGCTCGCTCCACATGGATTTTATCTGCTATTGAACACAGTTTATCCCGTCTTAAATTGTATCGATTATTTACGTTTTAAAATACCTAAAGTTGGATTAGGAAAGTTGTTTTGAAATGTTTGGACCAAGATTACAGGTAATTTATTAGATAATTTGTAGTCATGTTGGGCGAGTTGGAACCTGTCTTTTTCTGAATCAAACGCGCCAAATAAATTGACATTTTGGGGGTTTAACAATTCAATTAATCAAACAAAATGACCATTTGTGATGTTTTTGGGACATATTGGGGTGCCAACAGAGGAAGATCTTCAAAAGTAAGACATTAATTATATCGTTATTTCTGAGTTTTGTGTCGCGCCTGGCTGGTTGAAATATGATAGTCATGTGTTTGTTTGATGGGGTGCTGTCCAAGAAGTTAAGCTTTATTTTGGTGTATTGCATTTGTGATTGTATAAAAGTTAAATATTTCTAATAATTTAATTTGAATTTGGCGCTCTGCCATTTCACCAGATGTTGTCAAATCGATCCCGCTAACAGGATTTGATCCATAAGAAGTTTTAAATGGCAATTGCGTATGTCACTAATGCCTTTTCACTAACTTCTGTAGGAGCTTCCTCGGCTTGTAGTTTTTCTTATTTTGCTGACACTTGGTAGGTCATGTGCTTTCAACAGTTCTTGCTCATACAGTGCATTCAGAAAGTATTCAGACCCCTTTACTTTTTCAACATTTTGTTACGTTACAGCCTTATTCTAAAATGTATTAAATAAAACATTTTGCTCATCAATCTACTTACAATACCCCATAATGACAAAGTGAAAACAGGTAAATGTATTCAAAATAAAAAAACAGATACCTTAGTTACATAAGTATTCAGACCCTTTGCTATGAGACTCAAAATTGAGCTGAGGTGAATCCTGTTTCCATTGATCATCCTTGAAATGTTTCTACAACTTGATTGGAGTCCACCTGTGGTAAATTCAAATGATTGGGCATGATTTGGAATGTCACACGCCTGTCTATGTCCCACAGTTGACAGTGCATGTCAGAGCAAAAACCAAGCCATGTGGTCGAAGGAATTGTCCATAGAGCTCCAAGACAGGATTGTGTCGAGGCACAGATCTGTGGAAGTGTACCAAAACATTTCTGCAGTATTGAAGTTCCCCAAGAACACAGTGGCCTCCATTCTTAAATGGGAGACGTTTGGAACCACCAAGACTCTTCCTAAAGCTGGCCGCCCGGCCAAACTGAGCAATTGGGGGAGAAGAACCTTGGTCAGGGAGGTGACCAACAACCCGATGGTCACTCTGACAGCGCTTCAGAGTTTCTCTGTGGAGATGGGAGAACCTTCCAGAAGGACAACCATCTCTGCAGCACTCCACCAATCAGGTCTTTATGGTAGAGTAGCCAGATGGAAGCCACTCCTCAGTAAAAGGCACATGACAGCCCCCTTGGAGTTTGCAGAAAGGCACCTAAAGTACTCTCAGTCCATGAGAAACAAGATTCTCTGGTCTGATGAAACCAAGATTGAACTCTCTGGCCTGTGACAAGTGTCATGTGTGGAGGAAACCTGGCACCATCTCTACAATGATGCATGGTAGTGGCAGCATCATGCTGTCGGGATGTGTTTCAGTGGCAGGGACTGGGAGGCTAGTCAGGATCGAGGGAAAGATGAACAGAGAAAAGTACAGCGAGATCCTTGATGAAAACTTGCTCCAGATAGCTAAGGACCACAGACTGGGGTGACCGTTCACCTTCCAACATGACCACGACCCTAAGCACACATACAAGACAACGCAGGACTGGCTTCGGGAGTAGTTTTTGAATGTCTTTGAGTGGCCCAGCCAGAGCCTAGACTTGAACCCGATCGAACATCTCTGGAGAGACCTGAAAATAGCTGTGCAGCAACGTTCCCCATCCAACCTGACAGGTTGAGAGGATCTGCAGAGAAGAATGGGAGAAACTCCCCAAATACAGGTGTGCCAAGCTTGTAGCTTCATACCGAAGAAGACTCAAGGCTGTAATCGCTGCCAAAGTTGCTTCAGCAAAGTACTAAGTAAAGGGTCTAAATACTTATGTAAATGTGATATTTGCAAAAAAAGTTTTTGCTTTGTCATTATGGGGAATTGTGTGTGTAGATTGAGAATTTAGAGTTTAAAGTAAGACTAGCAATTTTAGAGTAAGGCTGTAATGTAAGAAAATGTGGAAAAAGTCAAGGGGTCTTAATACTTTTCAAATGCACTGTTTGCCCCCGTGAGATTGCCTGTGTTTCAACTTCTGGCAGAAATCCAATGCATGATCACTGTCACAGAAAATGCAGTGTTTCTTAACTCCTCTTGCTTTAAAAAAAATAATTAATTAGCCGTGGCAAAACCAGTTACACAATTTAAGACGCACATCCAAAATCCCATAGAAAGTCAAGAATCCAATGGTTTGATGAATAAAACTTTTAAAGTGTATTTGTAGAATCCAAAATGATAAGTACAAGGTAAACAAAGGATCCAATATTCCATTTAAACTAAAAAGATCAAGGTAAGACATGTGTCTCAAATCTTGCAACTGGTTTTAAGTTCATCTAAATGGCACAATATGACCTAATAAACAAATATTTGCATAAAAGAAATATAGGAACTGGCTCCAACAGTTACAAATGTTTAGATTTCTAAAGGTCAAACTCTGACCCTAGAATCCCTCCTCCCTCTGACCTAAGTCTTCCAGAAACCTCATTAACCTTCTCTCTGTTACCCCTCAGAAGGCTGCTCTGATCCCTCTTTCTCTGCTAGGGGACTTTGTGTAAAACTTTGGGATTTAGCTGGTTATCCCCCATGACATGTCACATCATGCCCTGGTTTTTATTTGAGACTAGGTGACAATTCCACTAAGCCCCTGCTTCGGTCCATGAGCAAGAGGGGGGGAGTAAGAGAGAGGTGGATCACAGTCAAATGAGTGTGTGAGCAACTGTCTCTTCTCTGCTTATTAAGGAAATGTCACCATAAGTAATACTTGCTAATTGGCTAATCCTTAACAACGCCATAGGAAAAAGTTTTTAGGGAACAAAACGCTGGCTGGCTAGCCTGCTTCAGCTGTAGCTGTTTCAGCCTGATGCTGAGTTGAATATGTTCCACTGTCTGGAGTTCTGACAGTGGAACCAGACACTTGTAGGCTGAGTTCCTCTGGCACGATCTAGGCCAGGGATGGACAACAGTCCTGTTTTCTGTTTGTTGTCTTGTGGAAATGATTCATATGGATAAAAAGACAACTCTGGACTACACTTGAATGTCTAAATCCTGAAAGTAGGTATGAATTATAGTGGACCTATATATTTAGAAATAACTGCCCTTTTTTTTTCTGGCCCACATTTTATTTGACAAACAAATCTGCCCACACCGTCCTATTTAGGATGATGTCTTGTGTCTCAGAGGTTATGGTTTTCTCTAATGCCGTAATGTGACTGACGGAGTGTGCTGTCATTTCCTGTCCAGTCAGTGCAGGACTTCATGCTGCGTGTGTCAGCTGACCGTCTGGCCAGGGCTTTGTTCCAGCTGGCTATCTGTGGGGGGTCGCTGGCTGCCCCTCAGGACCTGGTGCCCAAAGAGAAGCCAGCCAGACACACTCAGGAGAGGAGAGCTGAGGAGAAAACACAGGCTACACCACCCAGCGAAGGTAGCTGCTAACATCACTCATTATCAGTGTCTCACTTCGTATCAATGATAAGATTAAGTGTAGGTTGGGAATCTGGATCTTGAAATTGTCAAAGAATACTATCATATCATATGACCGTGAATGTACAACAATGACCTTTGTGTTTACATGTGTGTGTGTGTGTGTCTCAGCCGCAGTCAAGCAGGTCCTGATGGAGAGCCTGTCCAATCACAGCTCTCCATTCACCCTGGCCCATGTGGCGTCTCTGGAGAGGAAGTTAGCCAAGCACTTCCAGGTCACAGAGTTCACGTCTCTGGAGCAGGGCTCCTTTCTGGAGTTCCTGGTCAAACATGCTCAGGTAACATAAACTAGTTCTCTTCTAATCTTTGTCTGTTCAATCACTCTCCTGTTCTTCTCCTCTCCTGTCACCCCTCTTCCTTCAGTGGTCATGAGGAAAAAGATGCGAGGAGAGGAACCGTTCTAGACTGCAGTTGCGTGTCCCAAATAGCACCCTATTCTCTATATAGTGCACTCCTTTTGCCTGTGCTCTGGTCAAAAGTAGTGCACTAAATAGTGATGCACTAAATAGGGAATAGGGTGTGATTTCAGACACAACCTGATACTTCTCATTCTGTATTGATGAATCCATCCTCTCCTCTTGTCTGTGTGAAGGTCCTGCAGGAGACAGTAGGCAGTGCTGTGGTTGTGGGCAGCACTAGTGGTGGTGGTGGTCAGGACTGGCAGGGCCAGGGATGTGGCTTCAGACCCAACAGACAAGACGTGTTTGAGTTTATCAAACAGTGTGGCACGACATCAGCCAACGAACCAGACGGGGTGAGTGAGACGCGTGGTCACACACACACACACACACACACACACACACACACACACACACACACACACACTCCTATTGATTGCTATGATTAAAAAAAGTACATAAATAAAAAAACTTCTAAATGTCTAACTTCTAAATGTCTAACTTCTAAATGTCTGTACTGATCATGTTTATTGATCTCTCTATCTCTGTGGGTGTCTTTCTCCCAGCTGTCCCACGTCGAGTGGTGTCTGAGAGCCCACTACGGGGTGAGGGACAGTCGAGACCTGGGGCTGGGACCTCTTAGGACCTTGGTGGGACTGGTGCAGCGCCAGAGAGAGCTCAGTCTGGGAGGAGGGCTCAGCCATGTGCTCTACGAGGCAGCCCTGCTCCCCAGAGACACCAGGTAAGATGCAAATGGCACTCTATTCCCTATATAGTGCACTATCCCTGCACTATGTAGGGAATAGGGTACCATTTGGGACTATCTCCTACAGTACAGTACAGTGGAATGTTTGAGGCAGATTGGGTGTAAAGTCGGCCTTTAATTGGACTGATCAAATCAAATGTCAATCTCCTTTTCACTTATCTTAAACCCCTGTTCACTCTTTCTCTCACTCCTTCCATGCTCTATTACTCTACCCCTTCTCCCCCCTAGCAGTAGCAGTAGTGTAGGTGAGGCCCAGCAGACGGTGGGTATCCTAGGGGAGGTATCTCAGACCCAGGCCTTGTCCTGTCTCCTCTCCTGCCCTCTACTGGATGAGCTGGGTCAGTGGAGCCAGTGGGAGCTGGTCTTCAGGCCCCGCCACGGACCCCTTAAGGACTTCATTGATAGGAACGCTGGTAGGAACCATACATAGCAATTGCAAATTGACCCCCTAGCCCCTACAGTCTTAGACTGGGGTTGTAGTGTTACTGTTAGTAATGTAACTGTTGATGGCCAATAATGTTTGATCATGTTGGTGGGTTTTTTTTTGTTCTAAATTGAACATCGGTACAAAATTGATCATAATAAATATACATGACATGTCCATCTGTTGTGGGGCAGCGAGCACAGACCTGTCAGCGTTGGAGGTGTCCCCAGGTGTTCTCCTGCGAGTCACCACCTCTACAGGGGACAAGCTCTTCTCCCAGGCAGCCATGACCCTTGACCCCGTGGGCACGGCAGGACACCTGGTCTCCATGGTGGTGGCTGATGGGACAGCCAACGCCCCCACTGCCCTCCTGGCCAATCACATGGAGAGCTCTCTTGCGGCGGCGGTAGCGAAGGAAGGTAAGAAGGCGATTGGAAACTTGATATCATGATTATTTGCATCAATCCAGTGTCTATGAGTGCTACAGAAACATTTCTCACCTAAAAGGTATCTTCCTGGTGTGCGCTTGCATTAAATTAAAGGGTAACTACACCCATAAATAAATGTTTCTTAGATTTTTCACATACCTCCAGTGGTCTCCTGATGTGGTTTAAGCATTGTTGTGGACTTAGAACATCTACTTATGTTGTTTTTCTAAGACAAAATGGTGATTTCCAGGGCTTGACATTCAAGTAAATTTGCCAGTGGCACACCGGACCAGTACCAGGTGAAACTACTGGCCGAATGAGGAAATTACTGGCTTCGGCCAAGAATTGTATTTGTCACGTGCTGATTACAACAGGTGTAGACCTTTCCGTGAAATGCTTACTTACAAGACCTTAACCAACAATGCAGTTTTAAGAAAATATAGTTAAGAAAAATATCTACTAAATAAACTAAAGTAAAAGATTTGAGCAACAATAAAATAACAATAAGGCAGGGAGTACCGGTACCGAGTCAATGTGCGGGGGTACAGGTTAGTCGAGGTAATATGTACATGTAGGTAGGGGTAAAGTGACTATGGTACAGAGGTCCTGGTTGGCAGGAAGCTTGGTACGCACTAGCCTCAGTAGCTCCTTGCGACCGAAGGCTGAGCAGTTGCCATACCAGGCGGTGGTGCTCTCGATGGTGCAGCTGTAGAACTTCTTGAGGATCTGGGGACCCATGCCAAATCTATTCAGTCTCCTGAGGAGGAATAGGTGTTGTCGTGCCCTCTTCACGACTTGGTGTGCTTGGACCATGATAGTTTGTTGGTGATGTGGACACCAAGGAACTTGAAGCTCTCAACCTGCTCCACTACAGCCGCGTCTATGAGAATGGGGAAGTGCTCAGCCCTCCTTTTCCTGTAGTCCACGATCATCACCTTAGTCTTGATCACGTTGAGGGAGAGGGTGTTGTCCTGGCAGCACACGGCCAGGTCTCACCTCCTCCCTATAGGCTGTCTCATCGTTGTCGGTGATCAGGTAGCTAGCTACATGTAGGTAGGCCTAGGCCTACGTAAACCTTTTTTTGCTAATAAAGACGTTGCTGTGTAGGATGTCTGATATTTAAAAAAAGACTGAAAAGCAGGTGGGGACATTTATCCTGTGATTTTGGAATGCGCGTGCCTGTGTTCAACTCTGAATTGATGATGACTCTGGCGTGAGTATCTAGAACGTACTGAGGCGGGGCTCACTCGAGACAGAGAGGGAAGGCTTTGACATTCTTGACTCCGCTTGGAAACCGGATGCAGGTTGATAACAAGTTTGAGTGTCAAACGTAAAGGATTAAATACAAATATACGGCAATATGAAAGCTTGATTAACTGGCCCGGTGTGCTCAGCAGATGTTGCCGGGCCAGCGGCAGCCCCGAATGTCTAGCCCTAAAATTGAGAGCAAAACCTGAAAACATTTTGAAAAAACATAAACCTTGAAAACGAAAACGGAGAAAACAGAATTTGGGGATAAATCGCAATCGGACAAAAGTTGTATTGTGCCCTAGGATCTCTGTAAAGTCTGTGTGAGGGTGGTGGTGGGGTGGTTGTGAACAGAAGTCCAATAAGAATGTTTTATATATATATATATATATAAAAATCATTTATAAGATCGTTTCTTCAGATCTGTCACGGGCTGAGGAGGACGGGTCGTGTTTCAGCTCTGTGGCTCTCTTCCTCCTGGACTGTCTGATCCGCATCCCCACCAGAACCTGCCGGGCCCTGCTGCAACAGGTCAGCGTTCAAGTCACAGGTTGTGTCTGAAATGGCACCCTATTCCTTTTATACTGTGTTACTTTTGACCAGGGCCCAAAAGGGAGCCCTACAGTTCATATTCAAAACCAGCCATGAGTGGAAAGAAATTCTGTAATCAATTTGGACCTGTATAACCTCTCTCCATCCCCGTCCTTTCAGGTGTTTCTGGAGCCCTTCTCTCGGGTGCTGGGTGGCCAGGCCAAGTCTAAAGCGGTGCTGCTGTCTACAGCCCGGTCCAACCTGCGCCACCTCAACTGTCTGCACCAGCTGGGCATCGTGCTTGGCATCACAGACTGGGTCAAGGACTACCACACCAAGCTCAGCCCACCACAGAACCAGGACCTGAGCCAGAACCAGGCCCAAACACCACCAGCTGACCAGACCAAGGTCAGAACAGGGGAGATTACCATAAGTGATGGGGTCAATTCAGTTTATATCTAAAATGTAAATTTATTTCATGAATTGAATATTGTCCATTGTTTTTTATCTGTTGCTGTTTTGTTTTTATACAGTGTAAAGCTCCACTTTTTTGCTTTGTAAAAAATCTTCCCCCTTTGCTCTTTCTTATCCTATCTCCAGCCTGCTCCTGTGGATTCTGTGAGCAGAAGTCTCTCTCAGACTCTCAGTGAGGATGAGGAGTTCCCAGAGGACTACAGCTCTGACTCCTCCCACCCCACTCAGCCACAGCATGCAGGTGAGTTTTAGAAAATCCCTAACCAAAATGATTATTATTTACAAAAAAATTTAAATTGCAGTGCAGTTATCACAAAACTACTCCAAACATCATCATAAAGGGATTTTTTTATTTACAAATACCTAATTCAACAATGCTGTAACGTTAGTAGGAAGAGATATGCATCTTTCCTGTTTTGTTTTGCCATGAAAATTAGAGGTCGACCGATTATGATTTTTCAACACCGATACCGATTATTGGAGGACCAAAAAAAGCCGATACCGATTAATCGGCCGGTTTAAAAATAAATAAATAAAAATGTATTTGTAATAATGACAATTACAACAATACTGAATGAACACTTATTTTAACTTAATATAATACATCAATAAAATCAATTTAGCCTCAAATAAATAATGAAACATGTTCAATTTGGTTTAAACAGTGCAAAAACAAAGTGTTGGAGAAGAAAGTAAAAGTGCAATATGTGCCATGTAAAAAAGCTAACATTTAAGTTCCTTGCTCAGAACATGAGAACATATGAAAGCTGGTGGTTCCTTTTAACATGAATCTTCAATATTCCCAGTTAAGACATTTTAGGTTGTTGTTATTATAGGAATTATAGGACTATTTCTCTCTATATCATTTGTATTTCATATACCTTTGACTATTGGACATTCTTATAGGCACTATAGTATTGCCAGCCTAATCTCGGGAGTTGATAGGCTTGAAGTCATAAACAGCACTGTGCTTCAAGTATTGCGAGGAGCTGCTGGCAAACACAAGAAAGTGCTGTTTGAATGAATGCTTACGAGCCTGCTGCTGCCTACCAAATTTCAAATCATAGACTTAACTATAATATAATAAACACACAGAAATGTGAGCCTTAGGTCATTAATATGGTCAAATCTGCAAACTCCCATTTCGGGAAAACAAAAAGTTAATTCTATCAGTGAAATAGGGAACCGTTCCGTATTTTATCTAACGGGTGGCATCCAAGTCTGAATATTGCTGTTACATTGCACAACCTTCAATGTTATGTCATAATTATGTACAATTCTGTCAAATTAATTACGGTCTTTGTTAGGAAGAAATGGTCTTCACACAGTTCGCAACAAGCCAGGCGGCCCAAACTGCTGCATATACCCTGACTCTGCTTACACTGAACACAAGAGAAGTGACACAATTTCCCTAGTTTAATATTGCCTGCTAACATGAATTTATTTTAACTACATATGCAGATAAAAAAATATATACTTGTGTATTGATTTTAAGAAAGGCATTGATGTTCATGGTTAGGTACATTCGTGCAACGACAGTGCTTTTTTCGCGAATGCGCTTGTTATATCGGCACCCGTTTTGTGAAGTAGGCTGTGATTCGATGGTAAATTAACATTGATTATTTGCAACGCAGGACAAGCTAATTAAAACTAGTAAAATCATCAACCATGTGTAGTTAACTAGTGATTATGTGAAGATTGATTTTTTTATAAGGTAAGTTTAATGCTAGTTAGCAACTTACCTTGGCTCCTTGTTTGCACTCGCGTGACAGGTGGTCAGACTGCCACGCAGTCTCCTCGTGGAGTGTAATGTAATAGGCCATAATCGGCGTCCAAAAAGGCCGCTTACCGATCGTTATGAAAACATGAAATCGGCCTTAATTAATCGACGTGTACGACAGCGTGTTCAAGTTCCCGCCAATATCCAGCAACTTTGCACAGCCATTGAAGAGGAGTGGGACAACATTCCACAGGCCACAATCAACAGCCTGATCAACTATGCGAAGGACATGTCGACCTGCATGAGGCAAATGGTGGTCACACAAGATGCTGACTTTTTTTTTACCCCCTTTTTCTCCCCAATTTCGATCTTGTCTCATCGCTGCAACTCCTCAACTGGCTCGAGAGGCGAAGGTCGAGTCATGCGTCCTCCGAAACATGACCCGCCAAACCACGCTTCTTAACACCCGCCCGCTTAACCCAGAAGCCAACCGCACCAATGTGTCAGGGAAACACCGTTCACCTGACGACCGAGGTTAGCCTGCAGGCGCCCGGCCCACCACAAGCAGTTGGGGGGGGCTTTACTTGGCTCATAGAGCGCGATGAGCCAAGTAAAGCCCCCCCCCCCCCCCCCCCCCCCCGGCCAAACCCTCCTCTAACCCGGACGACACTGGGCAAAATTGTGCACCACCCTATGGGACTCCCAGTCACGGCCATTAATGACATCCTGGGATCGAACCCCAGGCTGTAGTGACGCCGCAACACTGCGTTGCAGTGCCTTAGACTGCTGTGCCACTTGGGAGGCAACTCATGGTATTTTTCGTCGGCAGCGCTGCTTCGATCCAAGTGGCTTGATAAATCTATATAAAGTGTGGAACTCCATTAAATGGCAATTGCTTATGTCACTAATGCCTTTTCACTGACTTCTGTAGGAGCTTCCTCGGCTTGTGGTTTTTCTTCTTTTGCTGACACTTGGTAGGTCATGTGCTTTCGACAGTTCTTGCTCATACAGGGCATTCAGAAAGTATTCAGACCCCTTTACTTTTTCCACATTTTGTTACGTTACAGCCTTATTCTAAAATGTATTAAATAAAACATTTTGCTCATCAATCTACTTACAATACCCCATAATGACAAAGTGAGATTAGGGCCTAATGAATTTATTTAAATTGACTGATTTCCTTATATGAACTGTAACTCAGTAAAATATTTTAAATGTATATATGTTGCGTTTATTTTTGTTCAGTATAGTTTCTAGGCCAAACCGTTCAGATGCTACAGACGATTTTGTGAGAAGACTGATTTTCGAGATGTCTCATGGTCTGACAAACACCGCTCTAGCTCTGTCACCTGTCACCGCAGATGTCTCATGGTCTGACAAACACCGCTCTAGCTCTGTCACCTTTCATCGCAGATGTCTCATGGTCTGACAAACACCGCTCTAGCTCTGTCACCTTTCATCGCAGATGTCTCATGGTCTGACAAACACCGCTCTAGCTCTGTCACCTTTCATCGCAGATGTCTCATGGTCTGACAAACACTGCTCTAGCTCTGTCACCTTTCATCGCAGATGTCTCATGGTCTGACAAACACTGCTCTAGCTCTGTCACCTTTCATCGCAGATGCGGAAGTGCGACATTGTTGGATGCAGTGGATTTCTAATTAGATTTCCACTGGGGCGTTGACATCCACTCTAGGGGGGTATTAATAAGCTAAATGTAAAAAAAAAAGAAATCTGTAGATTTCACAGGTTGAAAAAGGAACAGAAAGAAACGATACAAACCAGTACTTTTTTTGGATTCAAACTGGTTCAAAACTTTATTTTGCTGGTCGGAACTGTTGAACGAAATGAAAAAAATAGTGGTTCTATTCAGAACAAAACTAAAAATATATATTTTGGTTCCAGCCCCTGGTTTAAACGTTAAGATACATGTTACATTTGTCACATCCCTAGTAGTCAAAATACAGTCAGATTTCTAACAGATCTTCGTCCTTCAGAGGGCTGTGATGAAGAGGACGATGATGATGAGTTATATGAGCTAACCTCTGAGACACTCGGAGACACACACACCGAGAGAGACGGAGATGAAGCCTGGAAGGAAGGGAAGTCATTGGCTGAGCCTGAGAAAGCCGACAACGCTGATAGCCAATCAGAGAGCAGAGTGGATTGCCACAAGGACATAATTGATGACATCAGGTTTGTCTTTATACTGCCTAATGCATAAAATGATACATTGCATGAATAGAAACACTAACCTGGTTTCACAATGCTGTCTGTTACAGGAAGAGTGAGTTTGGCATTGGAGTAGAGCTAAATGAGGAGGGTCAGAGGTTGATGACTGTTCACCAGGAGAGGCTGGGGCGCAGTCTGGACCGGCTGTCCACTGAACTCTACAGCAAAGACACACACTTTGTACTGGAACTCATACAGGTGACTTGACTCTCTCCTCTGTCTCCCTCTCTCGCTTTCGTTTCTCTCTCGGTCTCTCTCCCCCTCTCCTCTCTTGTTTATCCCTTTATCCCTCTCGCTCTCTCTCTCTCTGCCTGAGCTCATCCAGGTGTTTTGAGATCTACTGTATGCAATGCACTTAGAATGTGCTTTCTTCATTGTGCTATTCACAGAATGCTGATGATAACAGTTACCCGACAGAGGGGGGCCCTGTCCCTGCGCTGGCCTTTGTTGTGGAGAAAGACTGTGTGACTGTCCTAAACAACGAGACAGGCTTCCAGGAGAAAAACATCCGGGCCATCTGTGACGTGGGCCGCAGCACCAAGGGCAAACACAAATACGGATACATAGGTAACAGCTAAAAGAGTTTGAAACCCTATTGGTAACCAATCTAAGACCAGATCTGAGGTGCACCAAAAGTATTTTCTCAACGGTTTCTCCACGTCTTTCTCCTTCCTTAGGTCAGAAGGGAATAGGTTTTAAATCCGTGTTCAAGGTGACTGACTGTCCTGAGATCCACTCTAACGGATTCCATCTGTGCTTCGACAAGACCAGTGGCCCCATGGGATACATCCTGCCACACTGGGTCGACGACGAGAGACCTCTCAACACACACCTGGCCAACCACACACATACCAGGTTAGTGGTGGTATCTCTCACACACCTGGCTGACGACACGCACACCAGGTTAGTGGTGGCATCACTCACGTACAACAAACTGACTACACACACACCTGGCCAACAACACACACGCACCAGGTGAGTCTAATAACATCATCTAAAACCAGGTAAAACACACACACACTTGAGTGACAACACATACATACACCAGGTGTGTCTAGTAGTAAAGTCTAATTTGATTTGTCATGTGCGCTTAATACAACAGTGTGAAACAGTGTGAAAGAATGTCAGTGCACATGTGGCTATTTTGTGCTTAATTTAGAGTAATTTATGCAACTTTATTTGTGACTCAAACGTTAGGCTGTGGTGTGATTTAAAAAAAATACATTCTAAAGCTGCTTGATGCGACTGATGATTTGATAAAAGTCTCATGAAAGGCATGACTTCTGCTCTGTTTCTTGCGCAGGCTACACACACTTCATCAGTCGCATTCCCAATTTGACAATCGCTTGATAATATTCTCACCCCATCAGACTATTCTCAATTTAATCTGGTCTTTACATAAAACCTACTAATATGTGTGAAATCGTTTTTTATTTAGAATGGCTCTCAAAAAGTCATCTGCAGCCAGCACTTGAATAGCACCAGTTGTTCAGCAGATTAATGTGCTTCATTTTAAGAATTGACCAATAAATATAGCACCACGAGAAAGCTGGGATCCTTTTTTAAATAGTGGCCAGTCGTTGCGCAATTGTGTGGCTCGCTAGGCTCTGTAGGCTATGGATCATAGGCCTATAGGCTATGTTTTGGAGTTATTTGGCCACTTTAGTTGCGAAACAAACCTTATCAAAACATATAGGCATGTTGCATGTGACTATGATTTGAAAAAGTCAAGGAAAAAAGGCATGTGTTGTTTCTTGCCTTACGATGCATCATTCTCACCCATCATGCTATTCTCAATTGAATCTTGTCTTTACATATTCTAAATAGTATACAGTGCCTTCAGAAAGTATTCACACGCCATCACTTTTTTCCAGATATTATGTCACATTCACCTTTCAGCAGGACAATAACCTAAACACAAGGCCAAATGTAGCTGCTTACCAAGACGAGTTCCCGAGTGGCTGAGTTACAGTTATGACTGAAATCTACAGTGCATTCAGAAAGTATTCAGACCCGTTGACTGTTTCCACATTTTGTTTTGTTACAGCCTTTTTCTAAAATTGATTAAATAAACATCTACACACAATACCTCATAATGACAAAGCAAAAACAGGTTTTTAGAAATGTTTGCAAATGTATTACAAATAAAAAACATTATTTACATAAGTATTCAGACCCTTTGCAATGAGACTTGAATTTGAGCTCTGGTGCATCCTGTTTCCATTGATCATCCTTGAAATGTTTCAACATCTTGATTGGAGTCCACCTGTGGTAAATTCAATTGATTAGACATTATTTGGAAAGGCACACCCTTGTTTTGGAAAGGCACACCCACCTCAGAGAGGTGACCAAGAACCCAATGGTCACTCTGACAGAGCTCCAGAGTTACTCTGTGGAGATGGGAAAACCTTCCAGAATGACAACCATCTCAGACGAACTCCACCGATCAGGCCTTTGTGGTAGAGTGGCCAGACGAAAGCCATTCCTCAGTAAAAGGCACATGACAGCCTGCCTGGGCTGTCAGACCATGGGAAACAAGATTCTCTGGTCTGATGAAACCAATATTTAGCCTGAATGCCAAGTGTCATGTCTGGAGGAAAACTGGCACTATCACTACGGTGAAGCATCATGCTGTGGGGATGTTTTTCAGCCGCAGAGACTGGGAGACTAGTCAGGATCAAGACAAAGTTGAACAGAGCAATGTACAGAGAGATCCTTGATGAAAACCTGCTCCAGAGTGCTAAGGTCCTCAGACTGGGGGCGAAGGTTAATCTTCCAACAGGACAACGACTCTAAGCACACAGCCAAGACAATGCAGGAGTGACTTCGGGATTAATCTCTGAATGTCCTTGAGTGGCCCTGCCAGAGCCTGGACTCACAAGCATTTTGCTAATCAAAATTAGTTTTGATTTAGAATGTGCCATTATCATGCACCTGTCGGAACAGGGGGATGGGAACAAAATGCATGTCATCTGTATACACTTAAATAGAGAATGGAGGGTGCTTTTCCAATGGTTCATTTTCATGCCAGCCAGGTAGGCTACTCCAGTTGTAAAGTGAAGCAATATACTTAATATTAGTAAAGTTGAGAAATAAATATAGTAGACCCAGGGCTATCCAACCCTGTTCCCAGAGAGCTACAGTCTTATAGGTTTTCATACCAATCCGAATCTAGCGCACCTGATTCTAATAATTAGCTGGTTGATAAGATGATTCATGTCAGTTACAACTGGGATTGGAGCTAAATAATCTACGGGAGGGTAGCGCTCCAGGAACAGGGTTGGAGAGCCCTGACTAACCTATAGAAAACTGATGGGATCCTCCTCCTTTAATTTTTTTTTAAGAGGTCATCAAAACTCTGAGAAAACAATCAAATGCATAGCCTATAGAAATCTTGCTCAACATGGGTTTATGGGCTCTCATGAAGTGTTTGATTTGATTTTCGATTTCATTCATTGATGTCTGAGTGATAAAGAGACAATAGAGAGCTGAGTACCAGGCTATTAGCGAGGCCATTGGCAGTTAGCAAATTTGTTAGGCTACTAATGACTGTCAGCAGCATCACATCACAGAGAAGCCTAGTTACCTTGACTCAACGGTCACGTGGAATTTGACTGTGGTCATGACTCGGGACTGCTGGTGTGGCGGTAATACGGTTACCGTAACAGCCCTACTCTCACGCATGGTTCAGTTTTCTTTGCTTCCAAATGAGCATAAAAGGTATTTATCTCATAGGCTTGAATCACTGGACAGCTCGCGGCTGGATTTTCCTTTCTAGTCACGGTTAGTTTGCGAGCCCTGCCACACCCAACGAGCGTTAGAGCCGGTTTAGTAGGATTCGATCTTGCTCCTTTATTGACGCTTTGCCTGTTTGATGATTTGTCAGAGGGCGTAGCGGGATATCTTTTAAGCGTCCAGATTAGCGTCTTGCTCCTTGAAAGCGGCAGCTCTAGCCTTTAGCTCAGTGCGTAGTTTGCCTTTAACCCATGGCTTCTGGTTGGGATATGTTCGTATGGTCACTGTGGGGACGATGTCGTTGATGCACCTATTAATAAAGCCTGTTACTAAGGTGGTTAACTCCTCAGTGCCATCGGATGATTCCCGGAACATATTCCAGTCTGTATAAAGCAAACCAAACCAAACAGATAGACAGGGGCATGCTCTAACACTCAGACATAATTTACAAACGAAGCATGTGTTGAGTGAGTCTACCAGATCAGAGGCAGTAGGGATGACCAGGGATGTTCTCTTGATAAGTGTGTGAATCAGACAATTTTCCTGTCTTGCTAATAAGCATGCTAGCGAAACAGTTCTGTAGGTTAGCATCCACTTCATCAGACCACTTCCGTATTGCTCGCATCACTGGTACTTCCTGTTAGAGTTTTTGTCTGCAAGCAGGAATAGAGAGGATAGAGTTATGGTCAGATTTGACACATGGAGGGAGAGCTTTGTATGAGTTTCTGTGTGTGGAGTAGAGGGGATGTAGAGTTTTTTTTCTGTCTCTGTTGCACCGATGACATGCTAGTAAAATTGAGAGAAAATGGATTTCCGTTTTCCTGCATTAAAATCACCGGCCACTAGGAGCGGCAACTCTGGGTGAGAATTTAATTTTTTGCTTATGGCCCTATACAGCTCGTTGAGTGCGTTCTTAGTGCCAACATTGGTTTATGGTGGTAAATAGACGGCTACGAAAAATATAGATGAAAACTCTCTAACTGTCTATACTCGGTAATTTACTATGTAGAGGTAGTCACATCAATGTTCAATGTTTGTGTTCTGTCAGCTGGACCACTAAGATCTGTCTGCCGCTGCGCTCAGAGTGCTACCAGACCAGAAACCTGTTCCACGATGTCCACCCCTCTCTGCTGCTCTTCCTACATCGTCTACGATCTATCACCATCTACAACCAGGTAACACATTCACAAAGGTCATGGCTCCACCACGCCTTTCAATAGGCTTAGAGGAGCTTCCACCATATTGCTTCCAATGTACAAACACTGAGCGGTAGAGGCAAGGAGTTGACTTCAGACTGGACTGTTGTTTGCTGACATCTGACTTATCGCTCTCTGTGTTTTCCTGGCCAGGCTGAGAAGCGGATGGTGACCATGACGCGTAGAGACCTGAGTCACAGCGTCCTGGAGGTGGAACACACTGAGGGAACAGAACGCTGGCTGGTGGTCAAACACACACTGCACCCCACCAAGGTAACACACACACACACAATGATCCTCTCATCTCCTCGTCTGTGTGTGTGTTATGTAAGTGTTCCTCTGTCTGCACCGCTGAGACGGAAAGCTTCGTCTGCTCTCTGTCAGACATGCAGGCTCTCTCATTAGGAAGGTGTAGTGAATTAATTTCCACTGCTGGGAGGAATATTTGACATGAAAGACCAGGCACAGACACGTTTTGTTGATGTGCCTGATAGAATTGCCTTTTTTCAGTCTGGCTTCCCTTCTCCCCCATCCCTCTCTTTATCGCTGTCTCTCTCTCTTCCCCTTTTCCTCTCTCTCCTTCTTTATTTCTCTCTCTCTCTCTCGCTCCCCCCCTCTCTCTCTCTTCTTTATCCCTCCACCCTCTCTCCCCTCAGAGAGCCAGCTGCCAGTTAACTGCAGTGAGGTTATGCAACAGTAGAGACACATCAGAGAATGAACAGACTCACAGATGTTACATGGTTTATCGAAAACAGTGAGGCTAATTTTAATGGGGTTCCCATTGTGACAGTGCATATTGAAAGGCTGTTTATAGTCAATGTTCAAACTCAAATATTTTTCAGGTATTCTCTCGTCTCTCTGTGGGAGTTGTCCTCTGATCAGTGGCAAAACAGAGCACTTGTCTCAGTGACTGCCTGGTGATTTCCTGTGTTTGAGTACTTTCCTTTCCTCTCGTCCATGAGGGCTTACTAATCTAACTTCATGGGAAGGGTAAAAGCAAGGCTCCACGGCCTTCACAGATCAATTGAAGACAGATCAGTGATTATTTCGAAGGGAGGCGAAAAGGAACTATTAGTAAGTGCCAAATGTAATGATGATCATGGTGTTACATTGATATGTTTCCCCATTAGATCAAAGATGAAGTGGAATCCACTGAGCTTGCCCTGGCCTTCCAGCTGGGTGATGACCTCACAGGAAGTGACATCCAAGCCCCGCCCCAGAAGCAGCCCGTCTTCACCTTCCTGCCTCTCCGAAGCTTCGGCTTCCGCTTCATCATCCAAGGTTACACACACACACACACACACACGCTGGTGCTCTCCTCAAGGTTCACCCAAATTGCCCATTTAAAATGCACCCTTGCAGTAATACCTTACAAACTCGTACCATGCCTTCCAAATACTTTTCAAACTGTTTTTTTCCCTCTTTCACTCCAGGTGACTTTGACATTCCTTCTTCTCGTGAGGATGTGGACAGAGATAGCTCATGGAACCAGTGGCTCCGTTCTGAGATCCCCCAACTGTTCTTACGCGCCATGGACGTCTTCAGTGTAAGAGAAAGGAGGGAGATGATGATCAAAATCATTTACTGCTGCTCTGCACGTTGTGTTTCTGACCCGTCTCATCTTCTCACCTCTCCTCTCCAGGATCACCCAGAGTTCAGTGGGCTGAAGGGCCTATGTCATTTCCTGCAGTTTGTCCCTCTGCCTGACGAGGTGCTCGACTTCTTCAAGCCTGTCGCCGGGCAGATTATACAGTTGCTCAAGGGAAAGGCCTTCCTACCCACACTCAACACAGGTACCCTACCTCTGTACCCCTCTTTCTGTCTCTCTCGTTCTCCATGCTTCTATCTCTATCCGTAAGTCAACTTTATATTTTGTTTATTTAGTAAATATTTTCTTAACTCTTATTTTTCTTAAAACGATATTGTTGGTTAAGGTGTTGTATTCCGCGCATGTGACAAATAAAATTAGATTTGAGTAAATCTTCATCTTCCTGCTCATGTAACCATCATGTGCCTGTATCAAGTATGTATTTTTACTATGTTTTTGTAACTTTCCCCAGGTTGTTGCTGTAAATGAGAATGTATTTTCAGTCAACTCACCTGATAAAATAAGAATAAATAAAATCATCTGTCTCCTGTCTCCATCTTCTCTCCTCTCCAGATGGTTCTGTGGTCTACAAGCTACCCTCCCAGGTCGCTGTGTGTCAGGACCCTGTCATTCGCGACGTGATCGGTGCAGAGGAGCTTAACAGACACCTGTCTCTCTCCTATCTGCATCCGGGCCTGCTGCCAGTCCCGCCCCTATCCCTGCTCACTCACCTGGGAGTACGACGCCTGAGAGGGAGTGACGTCACCACAGTAACAACCGCCATGGCCAAGGAGCTGTTGCAGGGAGATGGTGTCAACTCAGGTGAGGGGAGGGTGGTGTGTGTGTGTCTGTCTGTCTCTGTGTGTGTGTGTGTGTATTTTTCTTTGTGATGGACCAAACCCCCTCTATCTCCGTCTCTGTGTATCAGACTCAGGCCTGCGTCATCTGGCCAGGTTGTTGGTGTGTAACTTCCGTGCGTTGGAGCAGGGCTACGGAGAGACAGACTCTATCCTGACCACCCTCAGAGATCTACCCATAATCCCACTGGCTGACGGGCGCATGGTGGCACTCAGCGGAGAGGGAGTCTTCTTCCCCATGACTGAGACCAAGAATCACAACAACACAGGTAACATGGCAACATTTTAGAAAAATAAGCTTTTTATGCTTATGGAAACATTTCTGGAATATTTTATTGCACCTAATTAAACATGGGACCAACACTTTACATGTTGTGTTTTATATTTTTGTTCAGTGTAGTTCACTTGGGAAAATAGACAGTTCTTAAATATTTTTTCAAAGTCTACTGCTCTGCACGTTGTGGTCCTGTTGTGTTTCTGACCCGTCTCATCTTAACCAGCTGGTGGTATATTCAGGGTTGTAACTGTAAGAGATATTTGTGGTAGTAGGTTTGAAAATGGAAGCTGAGTCAGATTGTTCCATCAAAGACTACTTACCCCCCCTGTAAGGGCTTGAGAGCTTGACGTCAAGAGTGGTGTTTTCTCTTCCCCACATGTCCTTACGCACACACAGAGGTGGTATCACATTGACACAGATAACCCTAAAGCAGCTTCAGAGCAGGGCCAGGACGATACCAGTATCACCGTACTCGTTAGTATCGCGGCAAGGAAACAAAACTTGAAACGGGTTTAACTTCTTTAGGAAAACAGCCCTAATGTTGGAAACAAACATCATTATGTCATCATTCAGTCACATGTATTTATTTTCCAAGCTATAGCACACAATATTTTACATACATACAACTCAAGGACCAAAGAGTTTGGGCTGCTTCGTGTTTTCATTTTTGCCAAGGAAAAAAGATTGCGATACTGGTATCGTCCCGGCCCTACTTTAAATAATAATACACTTCCATGCTGTGATGAATAATACACTTCCAATAATACACTTCCAATAATACACTTCCAATAATACACTTCCAATAATACACTTCCAATAATACACTTCCAATAATACACTTCCAATAATACACTTCCAATAATACACTTCCAATAATACACTTCCAATAATACACTTCCAATAATACACTTCCAATAAAATACACTTCCAATAATACACTTCCATGCTGTGATGAATAATACACTTCCAATAATACACTTCCAATAATACACTTCCAATAATACACTTCCAATAATACACTTCCAATAATACACTTCCAATAATACACTTCCAATAATACACTTCCAATAATACACTTCCATGCTGTGATGTAAGTCTTCTTCCTCTAAACTTGTTTGGTGCCTCTACTCGGTAAGAGTGCTACTGCTTCTTAATTAAGCCATTTCTTCTGCATCGCCAATTTGAACCTATGTTTGATATAGTTCCACTCTCTCCCTCCTCTCCTCTAGGTGTATATGGAGCACTGTACAGGGATGTGTGTGTGGTCCACCCATCTCTGCTTTCCTGTGTGGAACCACTGGAGAGCCAGCAGATCCGAGAGCTGCTCAGGAGGCTGGGAGTCCATGAGCTAGAGCCACAGCAACTGCTTGAGAATCACATATACCCTGCCCTGAAGAACAACACATGGAAGGTAACACACACACACATCCATTGTTCTATATAAATTGATAATTAATTAATATATTTGTTCTTAAGTGCACAAAGAGCATCTTCTCATCCACTATCCCTTCCTCTTTAATTGTTTTTTAAATTTTACTGTTATTTAACTAGGCAAGTCAGTTAAGAACAAATTGTTATTTACAATGACGGCCTCCCAAAAGGAAAAAGTCCTCCTGTGGGGACGGGGACTGGGATACATTTTTTAAATACATTTGATTAAAATATAGGACAAAACACACATCACGACAACATAACACTACATATAGAGAGACCTAAGATGACAACACAGCATGGTAGCAACACAGCATGGCAGCAACATATTACAACACAGCATGGTAGCAACACAACATGACAACACAGCATGGCAGCAACATATTACAACACAGCATGGCAGCAACACATGACAACACAGCTTGGCAGCAACACATGACAACACAGCATGGCAGCAACACATGACAACACAGCATGGCAGCAACACATGACAACACAGCATGGCAGCAACACATGACAACACAGCATGGCAGCAACACATGACAACACAGCATGGCAGCAACACATGACAACACAGCATGGCAGCAACACATGACAACACAGCATGGCAGCAACACATGACAACACAGCATGGTAGCAACACAACATGACAACACAGCATGGCAGCAACATATTACAACACAGCATGGCAGCAACACATGACAACACAGCTTGGCAGCAACACATGACAACACAGCATGGCAGCAACACATGACAACACAGCATGGCAGCAACACATGACAACACAGCATGGCAGCAACACATGACAACACAGCATGGCAGCAACACATGACAACACAGCATGGCAGCAACACATGACAACACAGCATGGCAGCAACACATGACAACACAGCATGGCAGCAACACATGACAACACAGCATGGCAGCAACACAACATGACAACAACATGGTAGCAAAACAACATGGCAGAGGCACAACATGGTAGCAGCACAAAACAGGGTACAAACATTATTGGGCACAGACAACAGCACAAAGGGCAAGAAGGTAGAGACAACAATACATCATGCAAAGCAGCCACAACTGTCAGTAAGTGTCC
Source organism: Oncorhynchus mykiss (assembly GCF_057628025.1). Classification (NCBI taxonomy): domain Eukaryota; kingdom Metazoa; phylum Chordata; class Actinopteri; order Salmoniformes; family Salmonidae; genus Oncorhynchus; species Oncorhynchus mykiss. The sequence continues at coordinate 11,767,163 of NC_143041.1, forward strand.
ATGATTGAGGATTTGAATGAAAACTGTCCAGTTTGAGTGTTAGATGCAGCTCGTTCCAGTCCCTAGCTGCAGCGAACTGAAAAGAGGAGCGACCCTGTGCTTTGGGGACCTTTAACAGAATGTGACTGGCAGAACGGGTGTTGTATGTGGAGGATGAGGGCTGCAGTAGATATCTCCGATAGGGGGGAGTGAGGCCCAAGAGGTTTTTATAAATAAGCAAAATAAGCATTGGTGGCAAATCTGATGGCTGAATGGTAAAGAACATCTAGCTGCTCGAGAGCACCCTTACCTGCTGATCTATAAACTAAGTTTCCATAATCTAGCATAGGTAGGATGGTCATCTGAATCAGGGTTAGTTTGGCAGCTGGGGTGAAAAAGGAGCGATTACGATAGAGGAAACCAAGTCTAGATTTAACTTTAGCCTGCAGCTTTCATATGTGCTGAGAGAAGGACAGTGCACTGTCTAGCCATACTCTCAAGTACTTGTATGAGGTGAGTACCTCAAGCTCTAAACCCTCAGAGGTTGTAATCACACCCGGAAAAGCCGGCCAGAGGTGGTTAGAATAGGATGGGGGGGCCAAAAGTATTTGTGACCAATAGAGAGTCCGAGTCAGTGCCACGGTAGGCTGAACAAGAAATTTTGATCTGGAGCGAAGTTTATGCTGTGAAGGGTAACACCCTGTATATATCCCTGCCGAAAAACAAAGTTTATCAAACTACAAAACAACAAAATCTTATTGTAAAAACAAAACATGTTGAAAAATGTGAGAGCTCACATGCAGCTGTGTGCCTTCACTTAGCATTCAGTCCTTATAAAGTAAATATATCATTGTCATGTATTTTCTTGCCTTTTGAAAATAAATGATAGCTTCAGACTAGACATTTCTCACTCAGTTCCAGGTTGGGTGGTGTTTTCAGGTTTCTGTTTGTTTGTCAGAGCATTTGCTGTTTAGCTTGGGAATAAAAATCCTTGGTGGTATGAAGGTAATTTCGTTCCAAAATCAGGTTGTAGGTTTGGAGTTTTGATATGGAGTGAAGGTTATGTTGTAGAGGGTATCATCCTGAATGTGTCCCTGACAAAAAAATCTAAGTTTATCTAACTCTAAATCTATCTTTTATATAAAAGATGCTGAAAAATGCAGGAGCTCATCTGCTCATGACCTCGCTCTCTCCATCTCTCCCTCCCCCTCTTTGTCTCGCTCTCTCTCTTCTCCAGTCCAAGCCGGTGGAGGCAGTGGTGAGCTACCTAGTGTTCATCAAGCAGCACTCCTCCCCTCAGGAGTACACTCACCCAGACACTGTAGTACCGGTACTGACCACAAGGGGACTGCTCTTCCCTGCTGACCACAAAGTACACTTCTCTACACACTACGGCAATATGGACCTGCCCAACAAACTACCAGGTACACACACACTGTAATTATTAGGTCATCACTATAGAATTCTCAAAATGTTACCATTTATAAGTAAATACCAGTCAGCTAGCAGTTAAGGAACGTGTTTGTAGAGACTTGTTTGTAGAGAACTGTTGAACTGGCCCAAATACTGCATGACTAACTACAATGGGATATTGTTCCCAGAAGTAAACCTTGTCCTTTGTGACTGTCCCCAGAACAAACATGGCTTGGTCCACGTCGTCTGGTGAAATTTTGGACAGTGCACTGGAGTGTGTGTGTGTGTGTGTTTAGCAACCCCCTTTGTGAGAGAGTTTGTGCGTGTGTGTATAGCAGCCTCAATTGTGAGGGGTAAAGAAGGCATGAAATGCTGTGAAGAGGGGAGCTGTGTGTGTCATTAGTTATGTAACAGAGTGGATCTGCACGCTTGACCTCCCTCTAAAGGAAAGAGAAGAGAGAGACTAACCACTTCTTTCTCACTCACTTTCCTCTGTTCATCCTGTTCCTAACCACGAGCCTCTTTCTCTGTACTCTTCCTCAATTTCTGCTTCCCCGCTTGGCTGAATTTACAATCACATTAGTCCATAAGCTAAAGCTACACATCACTCATTATCTCTCTCTCTCTTTCTCTCGCTCTCGCTGTCTTTTTCTCCCTTTCTCCAGGTGTGGACTGGGTGTTGCTGAGTGGTTGTTATGTGGAGACAGATGGAGACGTGGAGGGATGGAGAGATCTGTTCATCAGGCTGGGAGTCAGAGAGAGACTCATACTGAGGAAAGAGAGACGCACTCTAACTTCTAAAGAGCTGGTGAGGAGGGAGGACGGGAACAGGCATATGTATGTTTGACCCATATAAACAGAGGATGTAGAAGTTAAAATGCTTTGATCTGTTTTATCAGACACAGTATTGACTGGTGTCTTTGAGACGGTTAGAATCCACCATGAACTCTGTGTGGTATTTACTTGTGCATCAGAGTTCCTGTTTCAAATCAAATTGTATTTTTCACATGCTTCATAAGCAACAGGTGTAGACTAACAGTGAAATGCTTACTTAGGAAATAGAGAGAGATGTGTGCTTATAGGTAGGGATAAAATGACTAGGCAACAGGATAGACCATAAACATTACACTGTTTATGCTCTATCCACTGGGTAACCAACTCCTCTCCTCTGCTGTCTGCACACACCCAAAGTATGAGAAACACATTCACAAACGCACACACTGACTGGCTAAGGCTAGATTAGCCTATGGATGATAAACAGATTCCACACGTAGTGCTCTGGCCAAAAGTATAATATGAAGTCGGATACCATCATGATCAGCATCAATGACTATTGACTAAGGCTGAAGTCTTCTTATGAATCTCCTCGAGCAGGGATGGGCAACTGATTTGGTGTCACACGTTTGTCCTAGCCCGTCCCTGCCTTAGAGATCAACATAACATAGGACTGTTTCCCAGGCATGACTAATCTTCCCATACTGAGGTGAACAACTCTTTAAGACTGGGTTATGTCACATCGGTGATGGATTAATAAGGTCTATTTTAGACCATGGTGAGGAAAGGGATTGTCAGTGGTATTCGACTGAGTTATTTGGCTTCATCACTCTTATGGGATGTCTGAAATCAATTGAATGATGTTGTCTTAAGTACAACCCGGCCTCCCAAACACAACTATCTACCAATATGGCACCGACAAACATAGCCTACCTGACTCTAGCTCCTAGAGAACTTTGCAGTATTTTTTTTATTTTGGGGGGGCTAATTTTTACAGTATTCTTAATATTTTTTTGTGGGGGGGATTTATGTGTATTGTTAGGCATTACTGCTCTGTTGGAGCTAGAAACAAAAGCATTTCACTGCACCTGCGATAACATCTGCAAAATATGTGTACGAACATTTTAGCTAACCCTTTCCCTAACCTTAATCTAATTATCCTAGCCGGCAACGTTAATTCTCCTAACCTGCAGTGTAAATTCTGCCCTGAGAAGAGTCTTGATTTCTACTAATGCAATGTTTTGGCCGAGTCACTCACAGGTCCACACATTTGAGATGGACTTTTTCCTCTTTCCCTCTATCCCCTGTCATTGTTCTACTCTCTCCTTACCATCCCCCCTTCCCTTCATCCTCCCCTCTCTCCCAGGCCTCCAGTCCCTGGGCGGTGGAGAGTGAGTTGTGGCCATGTAGAGCAGGCAGGGCCGGAGGACCAGAGGAGGGGTGTGTGCTGGATGACTACCCCTGCGAGGAGCTCCTCTCTCTGGTCACGGCGCAGCTGCCTGCCCCTGTCCTCATGGAGCAGAGACAAGCCCTGCTGGAGCTACTGGAGACCAACTGGGACACTGGGTAACCAACTCCTCTCCTCCACTGTCTACACACCATATATACATACTAGAGGTCGACCGATTAATGGCTCATTAATAAGGGCTGATTTCAAGTTTTCATAATAATCGGTAATCTGCCTTTTTGGACGCCGATTATGGCCGCTTACATTGCGATATACAAGGAGACTGCGTGGCAGGCTGACCACGTGAGTGCAGAATCAAAAGGACCTGGTGGCTGCAAGGAGCCAAGGTAAGTTGCTAGCTAGCTTCAAACTTATCTTATAAAAAACAATCAATCTTCACATAATCACTAGTTAACTGCACATGGTTGATAATTTTACTAGGTTAACTAGCTTGTCCTGCGTTGAATATAATCAATGTGGTGCCCGTTAATTTATCATCGAATCAGAGCCTACTTCAACTTCGCCAAACGGGTGATGATTTAACAAAAGCGCATTTGCAAAAAAAGCACAAGCCTTGCACCAATGTACCTAACCATAAACATCAATGCCTTTCTTAAAATCAATACACAAGTATATTTTTTTAACCCTGCATATTTAGTTAAAATAAATTAATGTTAGCAGGCAATATTAACTAGGGAAATTGTGTCACTTCTCTTGCGATCTGTGCAAGCAGAGTCAGGTTATATGCAGCAGTTTGGGCCACCTGGCTCGTTGCGAACTGTGTGAAGACCATTTCTTCCTAACAAAGACCGTAATTAATTTGCCAGAATTGTACATAATTATGACATAACATTGAAGGTTGTGCAATGTAACAGCAATATTCAGATTTAGGGGTGCCACCCGTTTGCTAAAATAGGAACGGTTCCATATTTCACTGAAAGAATAAACGTTTTGTTTTTGAAATTATAGTTTCTGGATTTTACCATATTAATGACCTAAGGCTCGTATTTCTGTGTGTTATTGTGTTATAATTAAGTCTATGATTAGATAGAGCAGTCTGACTGAGCGGTGGTAGGCAGCAGCAGGCTCGTAAGCATTCATTCAAACAGCACTTTCCTGCGTTTGCCAGCAGCTCCTCGCAATGCTTGAAGCACAGCGCTGTTTATGACTTCAAGCCTATCAACTCCCGAGATTAGACTGGGAATACTAAAGTGCCAATAAGAATGTCCAATAGTCAAAGGTATTTGAAATACAAATGGTATAGAGAGAAATAGTCAATGCGACTTAATTCCTATAATAACTACAACCTAAAACTTCTTACCTGGGAATATTGAAGATTCATGTTAAAAGGAACCACCAGCTTTCATATGTTCTCATGTTCTGAGCAAGGAACTTAAATGTTAGCTTTTTTACGTGGTACATATTGCACTTTTACTTTCTTCTCCAACACTGTGTTCTTGCACTGTTTAAACCAAATTGAACATTATTTATTTGAGACTAAATTGATTTTATTTATGTATTATATTAAGTTTAAATAAGTGTTCATTGTTCATTCAGTATTGTTGTAATTGTCATGATTATTTATAGATATAATATATATGAAAATCGGCCGATTTAATCGGTATCTGCTTTTTTTGGTCCTCCAATAATCGGTATCGGCGTTGAAAAATCAGAATCGGTCGACCTCTAATACATACACACACACAAACCTCTGCACTCACCCAAAGTATGACAAACATGTTCACACACTCTTATACAATATGATAACCCACACTCCCCCGACAACTCACTGGATTATTGAGTCCTCTTTTGAGGAGCTGGGTTTACAGGCCTCCACACTCCTAGATTATAATCCCTGCAGTCTGCCACCGAGACGCCCTAATCCAGCCCAATCCCTGCTGTGTGTGGGGGAGTTAAGTTTTGGGAGATCTATCTGGTCTTGTTCTCAATCTGAAGATTACTCACTTGTATCCTCACTCCTATCTCCTCATTCTTGTGTCTGTGTGCTTCCTTATAATAATTGGAAAAATCCAGGTTAGCAGGGTATGAAGTGGAAGTGCTCTATTTAATGAAGAGAATTGCATGCACATTTAAAGGACTGGACAGAACTGAATTGTCATGGTTTAATACTCTAATATATTTATTTTACCGTTATTTTACCAGGTAAGTTGACTGAGAACACGTTCTCATTTACAGCAACAACCTGGGGAATGGTTACAGGGGAGAGGAGGGGGATGAATGAGCCAATTGTAAGATGGGGGATGACGGACAGCTTGGGAATTTAGCCAGGACACCGGGTTAAACACCCCTGCTCTTACGATAAGTGCCATTGGATCTTTAATGACCTCTGAGAGTCAGGACACCTGTTTAATGTCCCATCCGAAAGACGGCACCCTAGACAGGGCAGTGTCCCAATCACTGCCCTGGGGCATTGGGATATTTTTAGACCAGAAGAAAGAGGGCTTCCTACTGGCCCACCAACATCACTTCCAGCAGCATCTGTTCTCCCATCCAGGGACTGACCAGGACCAACCCTGCTTAGTTTCATAAGCAAGCCAGCAGTGGGATGCAGGGTGGTATGCTGCTGGTAAATAATGTAGGCCTGTGGAGTTGAAGCTACTTTAGTTAGTAGTGATGGTCTTCTCATACCATCCATGTCTACTGAGTCATATTGGGATGTGATACTGAGCATTATCACATTGCACTCATCTCTTTCAAACATTTGTTAATTCACATGATCCAGTTTGCCTCTAAACAACTACTGGATTCATTCATTCCGATTCGGATTATGGCATTCTTATTTAGTTATCTCTCTCTCCCTATCTCTCTCTCTCTCTATCTCCTTCTACTTTTATCAGTGACCGGTACTCTCAGTATCTGACAGCCCAGGTGATTGACAGCGAGGGCCGGCTAATCAAGAGCACCAAGTCCTCCTTTTTCCATTTCCTGTCCTGCCTTCCCTGGGTGCCGGCCTATTGTCTGCAGGCAGGTGCAGAGGGAGGGAGAAAGGCGGAGTATCTGTGTCCTAACTCAGTCTACCTGTACTCACCTGAGGTGCACAATCTACTGGGGACTCACGTCAGCTATATTGACATGACCCCCAGCGAGTTCACCAGGACTCTAGGTAAGAAAGTGTCAGAGTGTAAGGACTACAACAACAAAAACTACAAATTACAGAGGCGTCCTTAATCCGGCTCCTCTTTTTTCTGTAGGAATGAAGAACAGCGTCAATGTGGAGGAGCTGATTGGCTACCTGAAGAAGTGGTGTGTAAAAACATCCTCAGCCAGTGGTCCAGAGGGGCAGGAGAAGCAGGAAGAGGAGGGGTCAGAGTTTAGCTCGACTGTGCAGCATGTCCACAGTGTGTACTCCTTCCTGCACAAGAACTGTTCTCAGACCAACCTCAAGGAGCTGTTCCAACACACACCGGCCGTCTTCATAGAGTACAACAGGTAGGTCACCTCCCTAACCCCAACCCGTGACCTCTCACCTCTAACCCCTCCCATGTAACACACCAGCCATGTTCAGCGAATACAACAGGTATACCACAGCCCTGACCTCTAACCCATGTATGTGTTCCCTCCAGGAACGGAGACTGGTGTTCCGGTAGGTTCTACCACCTGAAGGAGGTGTGTTGGAGCGACCCCACCGAGATGTTTGTCCGCTACCGGGAGCTGACCCGCGGGGCTGACAGTACGGTACAGGAACCCAGAGTCCTGGCCCCCTTCTACAGCAAACTGGATGACATGAAAGACCTCTTCAAAAGGGTATGGAACCACTCAAACTCCTGGTTTAACCCAGGGATTATTGATATGTCATACCTTTTAATATATATGGCACTTCAACCAAAGAACCGTATATGTGCCTTTGTCATTTTCAGATTACAGATTTTATATCATCTTATAAATTCACTGTCCAGAGTTCTCAGCTGACATGGTTCTCAGTATTGTACATGTTGTCTATTTATAGACTGTATGTAATATCAAGACTCTGGATGATTCATATTGACTAGCCAACTAGAAATACTAGTATACAAAACATTAAAAACACCTGCTTTTTCCATGACAGTGACCAGGTGAATCCACTTCAGGATTTTTAAGCCTGCAGACAAATGAGACATGGATTGTGTATGTGTGCCATTCAGAGTGTGAATGGGCAAGGCAAAATATTTAAGTGCCTTTGAACAGGGTATGGTAGTAGGTGCCAGGTGCACCGGTTTGTGTCTAGAACTGCAACGCTGCTGGGTTTTTCCACGCTCAACACGTTCCCGTGTGTATCGAGACTGGTCCACCACCCAAAGGACATCCAGCCAACTTGACACAACAGTGGGCAGCATTGGAGTCAACATGAGCCAACATTCCTGTGGAACGCTTTCGACACCTTGTAGAGTCCATGCCCTGACGAATTGAGGCTGTTCTGAGAGAGGGGGGTCAAATCAATATCAGGAGTTCCTAATGTTTGGTATACTCAATGTATACCATATCACTAAAATGTTTCAAAACAGAGATATATTGTTCGTCGGTTGGGGGGGGGGGGGGTTTAGATGACACACCAATTTGATGCTTTTCTTTCTCTTTTGAGTATGTTTTCTTAAACAACACTGTGTTGTGTTTTCTTACTGTAGTTGTTAACCGTGGAGCTCACCCCATCCATGCTGCAGTATGTGGTTCTACTGGAGCTGGTGTGTAACTCCTGTCCTGTACCTACTGTAGATGTACTCCGAGATGTGTCCAAACTCTACGCCAGGCTGGGTGAGTCTCTCTCCCTCTCCTGAGTCACGGTCCTTTCATGGAAGTTATATAATGCCCTTCTACCTAAACCCAGCCTGAATAACTCTCTGTTGTGTCTGTTATTTCCTGTCGAAATAACAATCTCTCTGTGCTGTCTCTCTTCAGCTGACAAGTGTAAAACCCCTGGACAGGGAGAACAGGAGCAAAACCTAAGCATCAACCCCAGATACTGTTCTACACTGAAGGGTGAGGAACAACACAAACACACACTTTAGTTCCTTATTGGACTGGTTTTAGTAACATGTACATTCTTATTGTCCTCTGATATTCAGGGATGTTGCTGGATAAGAGGGTGTTCCCCACTAAGGACAACAGCTGGGTGACTCTAGCCCACAGACCCATGATACCAGACAGCAAAGAGCTGGAGAAGATTTTTAAGGCCCACAAACAGGTGTGTCTGCTCAACCTGCCCCTCCCAGAGAAGAGGCCTGCACCCAGGACCAAGACTGGACCATCCCAAGGTACTGGACATAACGCTGCAAACGTCAACATTGTGACTTAATAGGGAAAGTACATGGAGAAGCTGTGGATCTGTATATCTGACACTCTCTCCTTTCCTCGCTCTCCCTCTCTCTCCCCAGGTTGGTCTGTCAGTGCGGGGTGGTTCAGCGAGGAAGATAGGATGCTGTTCCTGGAGATCTGTGGCGTACGCTTACTGTCCAAATGTGTCAGTACTGAGGCACAGACAGAGAACTACAGACCCTGCCCCTCCATGCAGCGCCTTGTGCGGTCTGTGGTTCCCTATATCCAGAGGTTCCTCTACCACCACGAGGACCTGCAAGAACTCTACTGGGAACTAAAGAAGAACAACATCAGGCAGACCATCAGACAGCTCACCTACGGACAGGTATAGTACAACCTCACCTTAGAACTCACATTAGTACCTTACCGTGGAACCTAATCTGAGAAACTCATATTTGAGCCTTAGAACCTTACATTAGAACCTCACTTTAGCTGAGAACCACACCTTTTAAACTGGTAGGAACCTCACCTCAGAACCTGTGTTTGTGTGCAGGTAGGTATGTTGTACACGCGGTACCTGCTGTCTGTGAGTGATGAGGAGGATCCCGTGGTAGAGATGGAGGATGTCATATGTCTACTGAAGGACAACAAGGAACTCTACATCCAGAAAGACCACCTCTCAGCCAGGCTCGACATCTGCAGGTGTGTGCGCGCATGTGTATGTTTGTGTGTGTGCGCAGGTAGGTATGTGTGTGTGTTGGTAAATAACTCCTGACTGTGTGTTTCTTCAGAGAGCTGGTGAAGCTCTTCAGCTTTGAGAGCAGTCACAGGAAGGAGCTGGTGCACTTCCTGAGTGGTCTGATGACGTCACTGCCGGACAATGCAGCTCTAAAGAGGTTCCTTCAGAAGGAGTGCCCAGGAGAACTGCCCAGTGAGGAGGAGGCATGGGAGGTCCCTCAACCTGTACTACCTGTACAGCCAATACCAGGTAATGTGTCTTGCACTGACCAATGTGACTACACTCATCGGAATATAATGACTGAAGATATGGAAGTAAACTGCAGACATTCCTTGTTAGAACTCCTCTCCTCCAATTCCAGTGGCATCACCGGTTGTCTCAACCCCAGAAGATGAGTTCCGTCCTGGGCAGGAGGATGGAGAGCAGACCCTAATGTGTTGGCCTCCCCGCGCCTCCCTCTCCAACACAGCAGCCAGTCGCACAGGTACTGAGAGTTGTCTCTGTGTGTGTGTTTCTGTGTGAATATAGTGTTTACCCGTAATCCTGTATGATCGTATCCTCTCAGAGCGCCAGCAGACAGCAGGACCAGTGGAGGCGGTGTTGAAGATGTGGCCCCCTCCGGCTGAACCCAAAGACAGCCCCAGCTATAGCCCCAGCTCCATCTCCAACCACAGCCCCAGAGAGAGAGACCCAGAGAGGGAGGTGGATGCAGGGAGAGAGGGTGTCCAGAGTCAGAGCCCCCGTGATGGCACAGCGGAGGACCATCCCAGCCACCTGGGTACCATAGGTCAGACCCTCTTTGTCATTATTATGGAGTTTATTTAGGTGTTTATGATGGTATATGATTAGGTGATTGGTTGATTGATACATTTGATCATATTCTTGTAAGCCGTATGGAACAGTATTGTAATTCTCTCCTCTCCTGGTTGTTTTGCTACACACAGAGCCCAGTCAGGATGTAGCAGTGGAAGCAGAGCAGAACGCAGACAAAGCTGCGGCAGGTAGAGAGTCTGGCCAGCACACTGCCAGAGGCCCAGACCAGCACAGACCAGACAAGACCAGTGGACACAACCAGCAACCGTAAGACCAATCCCCTGGCTGCAGCTTGTAAACACTCTGATCATTTCGTTTTTTTGCAGTAGTCCATTATATGGCATCTTTTAAATGTTACTTGCAACACTACATGACCAAACGTATGTGGAGTCCTGTTCGTCATTCCAAAATCATGGGCTTTCATATGTAGTTGGTCCCCCCTTTTGCTGCTATAACAGCCTCCACTCTTTTGGGAAGGCTTTCCACTAGATGTTGGAACATTTCTGAAGGGACTTACTTCCAGTGAGGTCGGGCACTGATGTTGGGACGTTAGACCTGGCTCGCAGTCGGTGTTCCAATTCATCCCAAAGGTGTTCGATGGGTTTGAGGTCAGGGCTCTGTGCAGGCCAGTCAAGTTCTAAGGGGCCTGAACCATGATAAACAGCCCCAGACTATTATTCCTCATCCACCAAACTTTACAGTTTGCACTATGCGTCGGGAAGGTAGCGTTCTCCTGGCATCTGCCAAACCCAGATTAGTCCGTCGGATTGCCAGATAGTGAAGCGTGATTCATCACTCCAGAGAACGCGTTTCCAATGCTCCAGAGTCCAATGGCGGCGAGCTTTACACCACTCCAGACGATGTTTGCATTGTGCCTGGTGATCTTAGGCTTGTGTGTGGCTGCTCGGCCATGGAAACCCATTTCATGAAACTCCAGACGAACAGTTATTGTACTGACGTTGCTTCCAGAGGCAGTATGGAACTCGGTAGTGAGTGTTGGAACCTAGGACAGATTATTTTTACGTGCTTCTGCACTCGGTGTTCCCGTTCTGTGAGCTTGTGTGGCCTACCACTTCACGGCTGAGCCGTTGTTGCTCCTAGACGTTTCCACTTACAGTTGAACGGGGCAGCTCTAGCAGGGCAGAAATTTGACAAACTGACTTGTTAGAAAGTTGGCATCCTATGACGGTGCCACGATGAAAGTTACTGAGCTCTTCAGTAAGGCCCATTCTACTGCCAATGTTTGTCTACGGAGATTGCATGGCTGTGCGCTTGATTTTATACACCTGTCAGCAACGGATGTGGCTGAAATAGCCAAATCCACTAATTTGAAGGCACGTCCAAATACCTTTGTGTATATATAGTGTTCATATGAAGTGGGTAAATGATAGGTAAACATTATTAGTGACCAGTGTTCCATGTTTATGTACATAGGCAGCAGCTTCTAAGGTGCAGGGTTGAGTAACCGGGTTGTAGCCGGCTATGAACAGTAATTTAAGTTCAAGGCAGGGTACTGGGCGGAGGCCGACTAGTGGTGACTATAACAGTCTGATGGCCTTCAGATAGAAGCTGTTTTTCAGTCTCTCGTCCCGGCTTTAATCAAATCAAACTTTATTTGTCAATTGCACCGAATACAAGTGTAGACTTTACCATGTAATGCTTACTTTACTTTAAGCCCTTAACCAACTGTGCAGTTCAAGAAGAGTTAAGATATTTACCAAGTAGACAAAAATAAAAAGTAATAATAATAAAGGAACAATATTGAGGTTATATACAGGGGGCACCGGTACCGAGTCAGTGTGCAGGGGTACAGGCTAGTTGAGGTAATCTGTACGTGTAGGTGGGGGTGAAGTGATTATGCACCTGTACTGACCTCCTTTCCCCTCTCCCAGCTTCAGTACCACCATTCCAGAGGGGGTGGTATCCAGTATGTTCCAGGGGGCTAGCCAGCGTCCTCCCCTGGCCCTGGACTCACCTGTTTGGGCTAAACCTCTGCATCCTCAGGCCCTCCTGGAGGACCTGCAGCTTGAATGCCAGAGACCTTCCACGGTGAGTGACTGATCACACACATATGATGATTTATAAGCACAGTAAGAGGCTCGTCCTTTCTATAAGCAGGAAGTCATATTGCTAAGTGCACCTTTTTAAAAGGTGTATTTCTATGTGTGTTCTGTAGGTGCTGTTTTCTGATGATCAGAGGGACACAGTGGCCATCGGGGAGTGGGGCGAGAAGCTGGTCTTCTCCTTCCTCTGTCACTGGAGAGACAGCCAGGCCCCCGGTGGGCCCTGCCTGGTCACCTGGTACAACCAGTGCGGAGAGAGCGGCCAGCCCTATGACTTCAAACTCATTTTCAACCTCACTCAGGAGGGGGAGTCAGGTGAGGAGAAAGAGGAGAAACAAGAGAAGAAGAAGCGAGGGATGGTAGTGAGAGAGGTGTTTGTGGAGGTGAAGTCAACGGTGAAGAAGGACAGAGCGTTCATCCACCTCTCGGCCAACGAGCTGGACTTTGCTCTGAGGGAGAAGGAGCGGTATCACGTGTTCAGGGTGTACAACGCGGGCGACTCCGAAAAGGTCCGTCTGTGTCGTATACAGAACCTGGCCCAACACCTCCATGCTAAAGACCTGGAGCTCTTCCTCTTTGTCTAGGAGAGACGATGGGGCACCCTATTCCCTATATAGTGCCCTAGCCATTAGAAGTATGTAGTAAGTATGTCTTTCTTCCTGAATGTGTCTTACTGTCCCTCCAGTAACATTTGGATTCAGGTCTGTGGAACATACCATTTGATACCATAATGTAGATGCCACTTTTGTTGAATTTGTTAAATTTAATAGCATAAAAAATAGTTACTTTATTAACACTAGTTCCCTAGTGAATGACAAGACGAATACCAGCTGAAACAACAAATGTATTTCCTGAGTGTGTCTTATCTATGGTAACATTTGTGTTGATGTTTGTTGAAAAAAGTTTCTTCCTTTAGTTTATTAACTGTTTATTTTATCATGCACGCTGTTTTTATCTACCTCTTGTGTAAGAGAGGGGTCGGGTTTCTATGTTATAGCTATTGCACTATAGTCAGAAGGACTGCAGAGAAGACTTTTACTGGTAACTAATGTTTTATATGGATTTGTGCTGCCTTTTAAACCTTTTAAATGCACAGATTTTCGTTTAAGAACCTTTTATAGCTTGAAGATGTGTTGAATCTTGACTGGTCTGATGTAAGTGAACATACACTTACAAAATATTAGGTTTATGCCCTGTTCTCCGTCCCAAGCAGGTTGACAGTCAGGACATTCCCTGGTATTCAGCCAGTTATATTGTAACGTCATACTGGACTGTGAGTTAAGATATACAGTTTTGAAACCGAGATAAGGTGTTTGATTCAAACAGAATCTTTTCTTTTTGTCTCAGCCCCCAAAAAAAATGTAAATACTGAACAACTTGATGTTAGATTTGTTTTATCATTCCGTTGAAAAATAAAACATATTTCCCGGTAATATGGTAGCAAAAATAGTCTAATTTATTTTGTACCATTTCATTTCTCTGATCTTTGGAAAGTAATCATAGGCTCTGAGTCTGGGTGCCGCGCCTCACAAAATGCTAGCACTGCGTTGTGACGCAGGTACACACACACACTCCTCATTGCCCTTTTCAGCAGACTTTGTTTGTTAGTGACATCCAGACCCTGTAGGAACAGAATAGTTAAGAGGCCTCTGTACCAGAGGATTAAGTGATTATGATGAGTGTGTGTGAAGATAAACCACGCAGAAACAGAGCAGGCTGCCAGACCAGACAGGCTCCACACACGACTCACACCGTTCCTCTGTAATTACTGTATAATAATGAACAGACCATTGACAGGACAAATACATACATGCATACATACACACACTTAGTCATTGCAGTATTTTTATAGGCTTGTATCTTCCCTGTCTTGTGTGTATTTCTCTGTGGAATGTAACGCTGTGGTATGAGGGAGTGTGTAATGTTACGGTATCTAGATAGCACTGCTGGCATTCTCCCATCTCTATCTGTTCTGGTGATGCAACCTGTTGGTAACACCACATCAGAGATGGTAATGATATGTTACTAGGTCTAATAACTAGTCCTTCTCACGCCTCACAGTGACAGTTTAATGCACCATGTGCAGTAGTCTAAGATGTATTTCTTCTCTCTTCCTTCATCTTCAGTGATCTGAAAGAACTGGACAGGTGATAGCAAAGTCCTACTGTAGTGAACATTCTCCTGTTTTCAGATCAGTTATTAGCCTAAACTAAGATGATGGAGAGGAAGCCACTGTTTGTTACAAGACTGTCATGCATCCAAACAGTTCCAATTGTGCTGATCATAGTGGTAATATGAAACAATGTCCATCATAGTCCTGCAATAAAATGACTAATTTTGAGATGTAGCCCATCACTTTCCATGACTTGAATCCCTATAATGCCCTCCCAAACTCTTCTTCAACCGTCAACCGATAAATTCACGTCTCATTCCTACCTTTCCTTTCCGAGTTTAACTCGCTAATCTGTACGGAGACAGCGAGGACCGTCGCTCCGGTCCAGGCTTGCAAGCAGGGTGCGCGTCTACCGATTCTCCGCTGTTATTGGTTGAGGCGGAAAAGAGGCTGGAACCTCCTCTCTGATCCTCTCATCCAGGAGCGATGCGGAGACAATAGGACTGGAGCTAGAGAAGCTTGCGAAAGTGCTAGCGGTCAGCTGAGCAATGCGAATTTACCGCTAGACCGGGTGTCAACAGCACGATAAGGTACATTTGAATGCAGACGGGGAAGATAAATTGTTATATTAGCCAAGCAGTTTATGTGCTATCATCCTCACGATTTGTTATTTATCTGGCGTGACTGGGCAGACTTCAGAGCCCTCGTATATTGAATGGTGAGTAGCCTATTGCAGAATGAGAAGTAACTGATATTGAATTATCTAAACATTGTAGAATCCTCTACTGTTGGTGCCGAATGGGTGGTGCGCATTTGCCTGGCACGAAATTAGACTTCTGCTTGCAAGGCTACTGCTGCAAGGTGTCAGTCATTTGAAACAATGCTGTTGCATTTGTATTTCTGTGCTGATGATTTATTGCCGTCCTCCGTACTGGATGCGATGTCTTCGGATGTTTTATGGGTTTGCGTAAAAGTGTACCTGGATAATGCCAAGTATGTGTAGTGCATAACATAGTCCATTATATCCGACAATTGATATGTGTTGCCTCTTCGCAATGTGGTTATCTTCATTTGTTCTAGGCTAGGCACACGCGTATGTAAATGAATTCCATCGCTCAAGTGCTCTCTCTCGCGCGCAATGACAGTCACTTTACATCATATTGACTGTTTTCCAGTTTCTATCTCGTCGTCAGCTCTCTCCCTCTCTCTCTGACGGTCACTTGTTCTCATCACTTGCAGTTGTCCAAGACAGACATAGTCATAGATATAGCATAGGCCTATGGCTAGGCCTACAGGGGACACCAGCATAGCCGCTTCTGGCCGGGTTGGTGCAGCAGGCGGCGAGGGTGCTCAGGGTCCGTCAAGCTATCAGAAACTAACTTTATTAAGAGAAAGGCCTTTTATTTTATTTATATTTTTTAAAACTTCATATTCATCATCTACAACACCACCCCAACATCAACATATGTGAAAATGGCGCATTTCTATGTTTTGTAGTAAAACAAGACAAAGGAAGAAGATAAGGAGGGCGCTTAGCTTATGCACAGTCTCTAAGCCTTTATCTGGTCCTGGGACATGTCTATTGTGCTTAATAATGCTAATGCGAGTTAGGATTGGCACCTGAAACTATCTAACTCCCTTCATACTGGACACAAAAGGAGCACGCCCATATCCACATCAACGAGACAGCAGTGGAGAAGGTGAAAAGCTTCAAGTTCCTCTGTGTGCACATCACTGACACTCTGAAATGGTCCACCCCCACAGACAGTGTGGTGAAGAAGGCACAACAGCGCCTCTTCAACCTCAGGAGGCTGAAGAAATTCGTATTGGCCCCTAAGACCCTCACAAACTTTTACAGATGCACAATTGAGAATATCCTGTCGGACTGTATCATCGCCTGGTACGGCAACTGCACCGCCCGCAACCGCAGGGCTCTCCAGAGGGTGGTTCGGTCTGCCCAACGCATCCCCGGGGGCACACGGCCTGCCCTCCAGGACACCTACAGCACCTGATATCACAGGAAGGCCAAAAATATAATCAAGGACAACAACCACCCGAGCCACTGCCTGTTCACCCGGTTATCATCCAGAAGGTGAGGTCAGTACAGATGCATCAAAGCTGGGACCGAGAGATTGAAAAACAGCTTCTATCTCAAAGCCATCACTAGCCGGCTACCACCTGGTTACTCAACCCTGCACCTTAGAGGCCCTTTGTACATAGCCATAGCCAGAAAACTGCAATAACTCTAAAACAGAGAGTTTGCATAAGGGGCTGGCACTCTTTACATTTTAATCTTTTTTTTCTTACCAGCTATTCCCCGAGGTCTAACGCATCCGGGTGAGAATGGAGAATTGCTTCGTTCACATGGGTATAAAGCCTGCATGACGATACCTGCCAGGACTGATTGTAAGCAGGGTTGTAATGGCTGACCAGAAGCAGCTCCATTGCTCTCTGGGCCACCAGGCCTGCGGAATTAAAAGGGCGAGAGAACTTGGTCGTCAGCCCCCACCTCCTGAGTTTTCTTGAAGATTTCCGTGAGATTAATCCCATCGTCATTCTCGTCATCCCTAACTCACCTTCGCCTGACATTATGTCGTCAGACAGTGAGGGGAGGGAGTCCAGGCTCCATGGCCTCACCCTCAACTAGGCACGGTTGTAGGGAGCTGAGCCTCAGCTGTCGCTGTTGGCTCAGTGGCGAGGGTACTACCCAGATAGAAGCACGTTTAAGCCTCCTTTTCAGACCTGCCCTTGTCAACATTTAGCAGTTCTTATAGGACTCATGGTCCTCAAGTGCCTCTTGGACATGTTCCTTACCCAAGCAATTGATGCATTGAGGGTGGGAATCTTTCCCGGCAATGATGAAACCGCAACATGGGGGTCTGAGTGCTTGGCTCGGCTCATCCTGGGATGGGATAGCATTGGCCATTGTGAGGAACAAGGCTTGATAGGGGGACAGAGCAACGCCTGCTGTAAGAACAACGTGTAGATGGTGTAGGCTAGTTAGTTAGTTAAACCTTGCTCATTGTGGCTAACAAATAGTAGCTTGTGTAAACGGCGAAATAAGATAGCTAGTTAGAAGCCTTGCGGCTAACAGATAGCAATAATTAGCACAGTAGAATGCTTTACACGCTTGGGGGCGTTGGGGCTTTAGCTAGCTAGCAGCTACCTCGTGGTGAAGGCACATGGCTAGCTCAGTGCTGGCTGAAGGAACCCACTTGGGGGCAGAGTTAGCCTTTAGATAGTGTGCTTCCACGACCGAAGGAGCCGTGAGGCTGAGACGGTCAGACTAGTTAACACAATGGGCGAACGTAGATTAAACCAGACAAAAGAAGGTAGATAGAAATGCTACCATGTTCTACGTAGAGTATACTAGTGAGGTGAGCTTGCAGCGTGGGCTAACCGAGTCTCAATAGCTAGCCGTGAAGCTAGTTACCAATGGCGACTGAGAGGTTTGAAAGGAATTTCTACATTAAACAAAAGCTTTCCAGTTAGTACTCAACCTCTCGACAGGGTCTGAAGACCTACACGCGGCAGCGATATCCTTCACGGTTCACTTCTGAATAGTTCATCAGGGAAACATGGATCCAGTCGATCTGAGGAGCACGAGAGAGTAATACTCTTTGTGCAGAAGAGAACCGAGAGTAGGTGATCCTAGCGAATCCCCACATGAGATATCAAAATTAATAATTGAAAGAGAACCGATCAGAACTGACCTCCAAGTCAGGGCCAGAGGGGAAGGGAAGTGTGAGGACAGAGTCGTAGGCCTAGGCTACAGCTGCACCATGCAGAGCTCAACATGATGCAGCCCCAATAGAAATGATTATGCCTGACATGGAATGGGTGTCCTTTACGCAGACCTACAGTGGAGTCCAAAATTATTAGGTTATTGAGCTAAAAAGACTGTATAAAATAAATCATACAAATACTGAGCTGAGTTATTTGATAAAGATTTTAATTTACCGGCCATTGGAAAAATGTACTGGACCCATATGCATTGGGTGCATAAACCAATTACAGCGTCAACCCACGGTGCTCAGAATAACAGAAATCACATTTAAATCAAACTGGATAGACATAAGAAATATAGGAAGGCCAGGACTAAAAACAAACAAAATATAACTATTGTAAAATAGATTGTATCTGTAAAATGTATATAGTGTGTATGCGGCGTCACTACAGACCCTGGTTCGATTCCAGGCTGTATCAAAACCGGCCGTGATTGGGAGTCCCATAGGGTGGCGCACAATTGGCATCATTTGGGTTAGGGTTTGGCATGGGGGTAGGCCATCAATGTGAATAAGAATTTATTCTTAACAGACTTATCTAGTTAAATAAAGGTTACATTTTTTTTAAATCAGCCGGAAGTGGAAACCATTACTTTACTCCAATTAGGGGAGGGGCGGTTGGGCGTGCAGGAAATAATAAAGGAAAATATATTTTAAGAAGATATGTATATACACTACCTGTCAAAAGTTGTCATCAAGGCAAAGGCTGGCTATTTGAAGAATCTCAAATATAATTAATATTTGGATTTGTTTAACAAATCTTTTTTTTGGTTACTACATGATTCCGTATGTGTTATTTCATAGTGTTGATGTCTTCACTATTATTCTACGGTGTAGAAAAATAGTAAAAATAAAGAAAAACCCTTGAATGAGTAGCTGTTCTAAAATTTTGGACCGGTAATGTGCATGTATATTTATATATATATATACAGTGGGGAGAACAAGTATTTCATACACTGCCGATTTTGCAGGTTTTCCTACTTACAAAGCATGTAGAGGTCTGCCATTTTTATCATAGGTACGCTTCAACTGTGAGAGACGGAATCTAAATCAAAAATCCAGAAAATCACATTGTATGATTTTTAAGTTATGAATTTGCATTTTATTGCATGACATAAGTATTTGATACATCAGAAAAGCAGAACTTAATATTTGGTACAGAAACCTTTGTTTGCAATTACAGAGATCATACGTTTCCTGTAGTTCTTGACCAGGTTTGCACACACTGCAGCAGGGATTTTGGCCCACTCCTCCATACAGACCTTCTCCAGATCCTTCAGGTTTCAGGGCTGTCGCTGGGCAATACGGACTTTCAGCTCCCTCCAAAGATCTTCTATTGGGTTCAGGTCTGGAGACTGGCTAGGCCACTCCAGGACCTTGAGATGCTTCTTACGGAGCCACTCCGTTGCCCTGGCTGTGTGTTTCGGGTTGTTGTCATGCTGGAAGACCCAGCCACGACCCATCTTCAATGCTCTTACATAGGGAAGGAGGTTGTTGGCCAAGATCTCGCGATACATGGCCCATCCGTCCTCCCCTCAATACGGTGCAGTCGTCCTGTCCCCTTTGCAGAAAAGCATCCCCAAAGAATGATGTTTCACGGTTGGGATATGGTTCTTGGGGTTGTACTCATCCTTCTTCTTCCTCCAAACACGGCGAGTGGAGTTTAGACCTAAAAGCTCTATTTTTGTATCATCAGACCACATTACCTTTTCCTATTCCTCCTCTGGATCATCCAGATGGTCATTGGCAAACTTCAGACGGGCCTGGACATGCGCTGGCTTGAGCAGGGGGACCTTGCGTGCGCTGCAGGATATTAATCCATGACGGCGCAGTGTTACTAATGGTTTTCTTTGAGACTGTGGTCCCAGCTCTCTTCAGGTCATTGACCAGGTCCTGCCGTGTAGTTCTGGACTGATCCCTCACCTTCCTTATGATCATTGATGCCCCACGAGGTGAGAGCTTGCATGGAGCCCCAGACCGAGGGTGTTTGACCGTCATCTTGAACTTCATCCATTTTCTAATAATTGCGCCAACAGTTGTTGCCTTCTCTCCAAGCTGCTTGCCTATTGACCTGTAGCCCATCCCAGCCTTGTGCAGGTCTACAATTTTATCCCTGATGTCCTTACACAGCTGTCTGGTCTTGGCCATTGTGGAGAGGTTGTGGTCTGTTCGATTGAGTGTGTGGACAGGTGTCTTTTATACAGGTAACGAGTTAAAACAGGTGCAGTTAATACAGGTAATGAGTGTAGAACAGGAGGGCTTCTTAAAGAAAAACTAACAAGTCTGTGAGAGCCGGAATTCTTACTGGTTGGTAGGTGATCAAATACTTATGTCATGCAATAAAATGCTAATTCATTACTTAAAAATCATACATTGTGATTTTCTGGATTTTTGTTTTAGATTCCATCTCTCACAGTTGAAGTGTAGCTATGATAAAAATTACAGACCTCTACATGCTTTGTAAGTAGGAAAACCTGCAAAATCGGCAGTGTATCAAATACTTGTTCTCCCCACTGTATATACACTGCTCAAAAAAATAAAGGGAACACTTAAACAACACAATGTAACTCCAAGTCAATCACACTTCTGTGAAATAAAACTGTCCACTTAGGAAGCAACACTGATTGACAATAAATTTCACATGCTGTTGTGCAAATGGAATAGACAACAGGTGGAAATTATAGGCAATTAGCAAGACACCCCCAATAAAGGAGTGGTTCTGCAGGTGGTGACCACAGACCACTTCTCAGTTCCTATGCTTCCCGGCTGATGTTTTGGTCACTTTTGAATGCTGGTGGTGTTTTCACTCTAGTGGTAGCATGAGACTGAGTCTACAACCCACACAAGTGGCTCAGGTAGTGAAGCTCATCCAGGATGGCACATCGATGCGAGCTGTGGCAAGAAGGTTTGCTGTGTCTGTCAGCGTAGTATCCAGAGCATGGAGGCACTACCAAGAGACAGGCCAGTACATCAGGAGACGTGGAGGAGGCCGTAACAACCCAGCAGCAGGACCGCTACCTCCGCCTTTGTGCAAGGAGAAGGAGGAGCACTGCCAGAGCCCTGCAAAATGACCTCCAGCAGGCCACACATGTGTCTGCTCAAACGGTCAGAAACAGACTCCATGAGGGTGGTATGAGGGCCCGACGTCCACAGGTGGGGGTTGTGCTTACATTTGCCAGAGAACACCAAGATTGGCAAATTCGCCACTGGCGCCCTGTGCTCTTCACAGATGAAAGCAGGTTCACACTGAGCACATGTGACAGACGTGACAGAGTCTGGAGACACCGTGGAGAACGTTCTGCTGCCTGCAACATCCTCCAGCATGACCGGTTTGGCGGTGGGTCAGTCATGGTGTGGGGT
Source organism: Oncorhynchus mykiss (assembly GCF_057628025.1). Classification (NCBI taxonomy): domain Eukaryota; kingdom Metazoa; phylum Chordata; class Actinopteri; order Salmoniformes; family Salmonidae; genus Oncorhynchus; species Oncorhynchus mykiss. Next base: position 11,788,899 of record NC_143041.1, read on the forward strand.
GGCATTTCTTTGGGGGGCCGTACAGCCCTAAATGTGCTCGCCAGAGGTAGCCTGACTGCCATTAGGTACCGAGATGAGATCCTCAGACCCCTTGTGAGACCATATGCTGGTGCGGTTGGCCCTGGGTTCCTCCTAATGCAAGACAATGCTAGACCTCATGTGGCTGGAGTGTGTCAGCAGTTCCTGCAAGAGGAAGGCATTGATGCTATGGACTGGCCCGCCCGTTCCCCAGACCTGAATCCAATTGAGCACATCTGGGACATCATGCTCCATCCACCAACGCCACGTTGCACCACAGACTGTCCAGGAGTTGGCGGATGCTTTAGTCCAGGTCTGGGAGATCCCTCAGAGACCATCCGCCACCTCATCAGGAGCATGCCCAGGCGTTGTAGGGAGGTCATACAGGCACGTGGAGGCCACACACACTACCGAGCCTCATTTTGACTTGTTTTAAGGACATTACATCAAAGTTGGATCAGCCTGTCGTGTGGTTTTCCACTTTAATTTTGAGTGAGACTCCAAATCCAGACCTCCATGGGTTGATAAATTTGATTTCCATTGTTCATTTTTGTGTGATTTTGTTGTCAGCACATTCAACTATGTAAAGAAAAAAGTATTTAATAAGAATATTTCATTCATTCAGATCTAGGATGTGTTATTTTAGTGTTCCCTTTGTTTTTTTAGCAGTGTATATACTACCGTTCAAAAGTTTGGGGTAATTTAAAAATGTCCTTGTTTTTGAAAGAAAAGCACTTTTTTTTGTCCATTAAAATAACATCAAATTGATCAGAAAAATAGTGTAGACATTGTTAATATTGAAAATGACTATTGTAGCTGGAAACGACTGATTTTTAATGGAACGTCTACATAGGCGTGCAGAGGCCCATTATCAGCAACCATGTGTTCCAATGGCACGTTGTGTTAGCTTATCCAAGTTTGTCATTTTAAAGGGCTAATTGATCATTAGAAAAACCCTTTGCAATTATGTTAGCACAGCTGAAAACGGTTGTTCTGAATACAGGCTCAAAATTGCCAGAAACAAAAAACTTTCTTCTGAAACTCATCAGTCTATTTTTGTTCTGAGAAAAGTAGGCTATTCCATGTGAGAAATTGCCAAGAAACTGAAGATCTCTTACAACGCTGTGTACTACTCCCTTCACAGAACAGCGCAAGCTGGCCCTAACCAGAATAGGAAGGGGAGTGGGAGCCCCCGGTGCACAACTGAGCAAGAGGACAAGTACATTAGAGTACTCCAGGATGCTGGCCTTCTAGGCAGAGTTGCGAAGAAAAAGCCATATCTCAGACTGGCCAATAAAAAGAAAAGATTAAGGTGGGAAAATAACAGACACTAGCCAGAGGAACTCTGCCTAGAAGGCCAGCATCCCGGAGTCGCCTCTTGGCTGTTGTTGTGAGACTGGTGTTTTGCGGGTGTAGACTTATTTTAATGGACAAGAAATGTGCTTTTCTTTCAAAAACAAGTACATTTCTAAGTGACCCCAAACTTTTAAACTGTAGTATATATTTACCCTAAAAATGGAAACGGAAATGATGCAAACAATTACATTGATGGAAGCTACAATCTATCCGCAATAAAAATAAATAAAAAACATTTAGATTATGGTAATTCATTTTAGCAGAATGTTACGTTCCCCAGTTTATGTGTTGTAGTTTGTTTGTGCATGTGTTTATTTCAGGAAATGGCTTCCTGAAATCCCTCAAGCAGTTGATTGGTCGACTCCAGGGCTAATTGGAGAGCTGACCCCGCCCCCTCGTCAAGACACAGCTGTCTCCAATTACACATTCATTCTGAAGCTACATAAAAGCCAGTGTTCTGTTCAGGAGAGAGAGAGATTTGGAGGTAGGGATTGCTGAGAGAGATTTTTGCTAGAGAGATTTTTGCTAGAGAGATTTTTGCTAGAGAGATTTTTGCTAGAGAGATTTTTGCTAGAGAGATTTTTGCTAGAGAGATTTTTGCTAGAGAGGTTTTTGCTAGAGAGGTTTTTGCTAGAGAGGTTTTTGCTAGAGAGATTTTTGGAGGTAGGGATTGCATAGAGAGTTTTGGAGGTAGGGATTGCTGAGAGAGATTTTGCTAAAGAGATTTTGCTAGAGAGATTTTGGAAGTAGGGATTGCTGAGAGATTTTGCTAGAGAGATTTTGGAGGTAGGGATTGCTGAGAGATTTTGCTAGAGAGATTTTGCTGAGGTCATTGCTGAGCGATTGTTTGTGATAGAGAGTTTTTGCTAGAGGTTGATTTTGCTGGGAGTTCATTGCTCAGAGTGGGTATGTTCTGTGAGTTTGTTGCTCAGAGCTCACAGCTCATGATGAGGGGTGAACTTCATCAACATTAGATATGATGGTTATTTGATGTCCTCTGTTTCTCAGTTTGTTTGTAAAATTGTTTAATATTCTGTTTCATTTGTTCCCAGGGGAGAAGGGGAAGGCACCTTGGGAGTGCTTAGGCAAGAGGCCCGCGGGCATACATATACCCGTAGTATATTCTCTGTCTAGGCACACTAGGTAAGACCTGGGTGGACCACTCCCTGTATTTTGGTTAGGGCACCAGGTGGTGCTAAATTAGGTAAGTAGTGTGTAGGCAGGTAAGATAGGAGAGGGGGGGCTTTGAGATTTACCTTCTTTGCTTTGGTTCCGTCCAGCCCCTTTTCCCCATATTACCGTCTAAAGGAATAAAGTCCTTGTAAACGGTACCACATTCTGCCTGTTGTCATCCTTACTCGCACCTACAGTCCATACCTCTTTCGCTTCACAGAGAGTTTAGTTGTAGCAGGGGGTTGCGTTCCCTCTTCATAGAGGCGTGCGTAACACAGAACAAGCAACTCCTGTAATGAAGCAGACAATAAATCGTAATTTTCAAACATTTACCAAAATCCAATAAAAAAAACTTTAAAAAAAACATTCTAAACATCACACCTGTGACATCGATTAAACTATCCATTAGGAATTTAGAAAGGGGGGAATCTAATGATCAACAACTAGGAAGGGTTGCTAATATGACAAAGATTGTGCCTTTGGCTTCTGGGCAACGGAATAAAGTTGATATGAAAACTAATAGAACAGAGGAGAAATGGCGTAGTGGTGGGTCCTATATGGAAGTTAATTGAAATAAATGTTCCAAAATTATATAATTAAACCATTATTAAATCATTCAAAATACCTCACCAGAAAGCATGACTTAGCCGCAGAGGATCATTTGCTTCTTTAAAAAAAATAGCTGTGGATAGTTTCAAATCATAAGTTCACAGGCCAATGCCTATTTACAGTGCATAGGAAGCCCACAATTTGGTCAGTGGGAGTGGCAATAGGCCTAATATCAAGTAAAACATTTAGGTTTCAAACAATTAAGTATGTTTTCAAAATGCATTCTGCCTCCAGGTCACACTGTAAAGTGCCGGAATGCCCCCCTGTTGCCTGCACTTGTAGCCTATGGTGAATGGGAGGCACGCATCAATTTGGCCTACCAGTTGAGAACTACAACTAGTAGCTGTTTTTAACACACAATTGCATTTAGAATTGTTGCGAAATGAATGGGCCTATAAAATAACATGTTTTAGGCTACTCCATCCAGCAGCAACCAGCTGAGGAGCATCAGGAGAAATATGATAAATAAAATGGGCTACATGAGGATTAACGAATATACACACATGGCAATTTAATTCCAGAAAATTATGCAAATTAACTTGTGGGCGATAAGCATGCCGGTCAAATGTATTTTTGGGATTTTTTTTCTCCCGGTCATTTTGGCCAGCAACAGTTTGTCTGTGCATGTGTGCCTGTTGTGTGTGGCCCGCATGCAGATCTAGGCCAAGCCCAGCTGATCAAAGGGGCTTATGATGACACACACACACAGATCCATGATGAGTCAGAGTATAAGTCAGACAGAAGCCCAGTTGACATGAGCAGAGCTCGCCTTTACTTTAGCATTCAACATCAGCAGCAGCTCAACATAGTCCAGTGAAAGTCAAATCCAGTGTGCTCCTCTGTCTCTGTATCTAACTAGAGCTGGTTGAAACAATCACTGCTTGGCTGCTGTTGCTAAGGAGTTCTTGGACAGGGAAGTACGCGTGTTCTATAGAAGGCATTTCTACCTAAATGTTGGGTAACGTTATGTCCTCTTGAATGAGATCCTGCTTTAGGACTGGGGTGAATTTGCCCTGTCAGACTAGACTAGGGTTTGACATAGAGCTGTGTGTGTGTGTGTGTGTGTGTGTGCGTGAAATGAGCTAGCGTGGTACAGTACCTGTTGTACCTGAAGCTCTTCACACCCCTGTGGTCAAAGCAGGAGGTGAAAACCACTATCTGTGTTCTCTCTCTTTCTCTCTTTCTCTCTCTCTCTCTCTCTCTCTCTTTCTCTTTCTCTCGGTTCCAGCTGTGTGTTGCTGAAAAGCTGCCAGCCTCGTAAGGCAAGGAAAGGATCAGGTGATTAAAGAGAGAGAGATGCAAATAATGCTAATATATTTTGTTGTTAGATTACATGCCGTAGAAAATAATCAGTGTGTTTCCACCAAACAATCCAGAAGGGTTGTACAGTACAGACTATGTGTGTTTGTCTCCAGTGCTCTCTTTTGAATAGAGGAAGGTCATCTTTCATCTTCAATTCTGATTGATTTCATTTATTCGAGTGGACCGGCAAAATGGTTGCCTCTTAACAATACAGTAAAAAAACATCTTTAATGTGTTTTGTTACAGCTGCTTCCATAATGGTCCAGCATCAGACAAATTACAATCTGTTGAAAGGCTTCAGAAGAGAGCTAGTGGCTTAACCGCAGCAGAGCAGAGCAGTACTTTTGTTGAGGTTGTTAGAACGTTGGAGGAATAACATTGTGATTCTGGTGTGTTTGCCTCGGCTAACTTAGCCTGTCAGCTTTAGCTTGGCTGTTGCATAACCGCAATCTGGAAATTGGCAGAGTGCTGTCGGCTTCTAACTAACCTCTGAAAGAGAGATGGTTAGAAAAAGAGAGGGAGAATGACAGAGAAGGGGGGAGGGGAGGGTAAAGACAATTTCCGCCACCTTGGTGCAGTGGATATACAAAATAAATAATAACATGCCATTGCCATAGAAACAAAAACCACCAGTAAACATTTTACTGATGCCACAGACAGACAGATGGCTATTGCAGACTTCCTCTCATCCAAAACTTCCTGGGTGCTCAGCCATTCACAGCCAGAGCTGCCAAGTGCCACCCAATCCAGTGCAAGACCTGCTGTCCAACTGAATGTTGAGATGCTGGTCTCTGTACTAATGTAACACTGTTGGTGCACCAAGACTTTTTTGTGTTTTTTAAACTTTTATTTAACCAGGTAGGCCAGTTGAGAACAAGTTCTCATTTACAACTGCGACCTGGCCAAGATGAAGCAGAGCAGTTGGGTGGGCTATTTACAGATGGGCTATGTACAGGTGCAATGATCTGTAAGCTGCTCTGATAGCTGATGCCTAAAGTTAGTGAGGGAGACATGAGTCTCCAGCTTCAGTGATTTTTGCAATTCATTCCAGTCATTGGCAGCAGAGAACTGGAAGGAAAGGCAGCCAAAGAGGAATTGGCTTTGGGGGTGACCAGTGAAATATATCTGCTGGAGCACGTGCTACGGGTGGGTGCTGCTATGGTGACCAGTGAGATGAGATAAGGCGGGGCTTTACCTAGCAAATACTTGATTGGGTTTGGCAACGAATATGAAGCGAGGGCCAGCCAACGAGAGCATACAGGTCGCAGTGGTGGGTAGTATATGGGGCTTTGGTGACGAAACGGATGGCACTGTGATAGACTGCATCCAATTTGCTGAGTAGAGTGTTGGAGGCTAGTTTGTAAATGACATTGCCAAAGTTGAGGATCGGTAGGATAGTCAGTTTTATGAGGGTATGTTTGGCAGCATGAGTGAAGGATGCTTTGTTGCGAAATAGGAAGCCGATTCTAGATTTAATTTTGGATTGGAGATGCTTAATATGAGTCTGGAAGGAGAGTTTACAGTCTAACCAGACACCTAGGAATTTGTAGTTGTGCACTAATTCTAAGTCAGAACCATCCAGAGTAGTGATGCTAGTCGGGCAGGCGGGTGCGGGCAGCGATCGGTTGAAGAGCATGCATTTAGTTTTACTTGCATTTAAGAGCAGTTGGAGGCCACAGAATGAGAGTTGTATGGCATTGAAACTTGTCTGGAGGTTAGTTAATACAGTGTCTAAAGAAGGGTCAGAAGTATACAGAATGGTGTCGTCTGCGTAGAGGTGGATCAGAGAATCACCAGCCGCAAGAGCAACATCATTCATATATACAGAGAAAAGAGTCGGCCCGAGAATTTAATCCTGTTGCACCCCCATAGAGACTGCCAGAGGTCCGGACAACAGGCCCTCCGGTTTGACACACTGAACTCTGTCTGAGAAGTAGTTGGTGAACCAGGCGAGGCAGTCATTTGAGAAACCAAAGCTGTTGAGTCTGCCGATAAGAATGTGGTGATTGACAGAGTTGAAAGCCTTGGCCAGGTCGATGAACACGGCTGTACAGTATTGTCTTTTGTCGATGGTGGTTATGATATTGTTTAGGACTGTGCTCAGAAACCAGATTGCATAGCAGAGAAGGTACAGTGGGATTCGAAATGGTCGGCGATCTGTTTGTTAACTTGGCTTTCGAAGACTTTAGAAAGGCAGGGTAGGATAGATGTATGTCTGTAACAGTTTGGTCTAGAGTGTCTCCCCCTTTGAAGAGGGGGATGACCGCTGCAGCTTTCCAATCTTTGTGAATCTCAGACAATACGAAAGAGAGGATGAACAGGCTGGTAATAGGGGTTGCAACAATTGCGGCGGATCATTTTAGAAAGAGAGGGTCCAGATTGTCTATCCCAGCTGATTTGCAGGGGTACAGATTTTGCTTCTCTTTCAGAACATCAGCTATCTGGATTTGGGTGAAGCAGAAATGGGGGAGGCTTGGGCAAGTTGCTGTGGGGGGTGCAGAGCTGTTGACCTGGGTAGGGGTAGCCAGGTGGAAAGCATGGCCAGCCGTATATAAATGCTTTTTGAAATTCTCGATTATCGTAGATTTATCGGTGGTGACAGTGTTTCCTAGCCTCAGTGCAGTGGGCAGCTGGGAGGAGGTGCTCTTATTCTCCATGGACTTTACAGTGTCCCAGAACTTTTTGGAGCATCCTTTCCTCTTTATCCAACCCAGTACAGGTGGCGTCACATCTGCCCACTAGGTGGTTTTAGTAGTGTAATTGTCCCAGAATATTTAAATTGGTGGATCCTGACATCCTTGTCGTGCTTTTAGTGTGGGCATCAAATAGCTGTCGTTGTCACTTAGCTGATGACTCATCCAGCTATGAGGCTGACGCTTGTGCTGCTGCTTCTATAAAAGTACAGCAGGGCAGAGATACCGACACACACATACATGCACACGCACTGACACTCACATAGACACACACATACATGCACACGCACTGACACTCACACGTGTACCTGGAAACATTTGTCCTAGCTGCCAATGCAGTGCTAGGACAAGTTGAGTTGAGAGTACTGTTCCAGAAACCCTCCTCCAGGCTTAAAGAGATGGTATGTGTGAGAGAGACGTAGTGGTTCTGATTCAACACTGACAGTAATTGAGCTTATGTCCGAGAGATGACAGTATTGTGATAGTTCAAATACTTATGGCATATTGGAGTATAGAGCCGAATGAAACATTTTAGCTTCACTGTCCAAATAAAGGGAGGGCATGTTCCAAAGTGTTTTGTGTTAACCAGAGGAATTAAACATAAAGCCTGGAGTTTCCATAAACAGAGCCAACTTGTTTCATGTCATTCAAAGTGTGTGTGTTTGTGTGTGTTTGTGTGTGTGTGTGTGTGTGTGTGTGTGTGTGTGTGTGTGTGTGTGAATCTATAGTCTGAGGAATAGGTCAGTGTTCTGCACCTGGATGGTAAACACTGTGTTCAGAAAATAAGTTATTCTGAGAGAATAATCACACTGCGGTAGGATGGAGTTAGGCTGGTGTGTGTTTGTGTGCATCAGTACATTTTCTATATCTTGTTCGATATTTGTTTATTGGACATACAAAAGAAACATTTTTTTTTTTTTTTTTGTATAAACTGTATGTTTGATGTGTTTTCCACTAACAAAATGTCTGCCTGTTTCTATTTCTGCCTGTTTCTCTCTCTCCTCTTCAGTGATACAAGCCGTTAGCCACCTCTCCAGTCCTGCCTGTGTGTCAGTCCCCTAAACCCGTCACCTGTTCCTGTCCGTCCCTTAACCCTATCCCCCAGTACACCCCCTGACCTGGTCCCCAGTATGAGTTCTTCTCCGCTGGGTTCCCGTGGCAACATGGACATTCTGGAGGAACTGCAGCTGATTGCAGCCCAGAACCTGGAGATGCTAGAGATTAACAAGTACTATGATGTCATCAGGGAGCTAGGCAAGGGCACCTACGGCAAGGTAGACCTGGTCATACACAAGATCAGAGGTGAGGAGGACACACACACACACACACTTTGATCTTGAGGATACACACATTTAACAGGATCATTCACTGATCCATTAATCTACAGTTCATAAATATCCAGGATTACATATAGCGTGATCAACTATTACAGTCATTCACCTCTCACATGTTTTTTTGTGAGGTTTTTTCTCCCCAATTTCGTAGTATCCAATTATTAGTAGTTACTATCTTGTTTGATCGCTACAACTCCCGTACGGGCTCGGGAGAGACGAAGGTCGAAAGTCATGCGTCCTCCGAAACACAACCCAACCAAGCTGCACTGCTTCTTAACACAGCGCGCATCCAACCCGGGAGCCAGCCGCACCAATGTGTCGGAGGAAACACCTAGCGACCTTGGTTAGCGTGCACTGCGCTAACCAAGGAGTCGCTGGTGCGCGATGAGACAAGGATATCCCTTCCGGCCAAACCCTCCCTAACCCGGACGACGCTAGGCCAATTGTGCGTCGCCCCACGGAGCTCCCAGTCGCGGCCGGCTGCAACAGAGCCTGGGCGCGAACCCAGAGTCTCTGTTGGCACAGCTAGCGCTGCGATACAGTGCCCTAGACCACTGCGCTACCTGGGAGGCCTCATCTCTCACATGTTGTTATCCCCTCAGGCACCAAGATGGCCCTGAAGTTCCTGAGGAAGAAGACGACCAAGCTGAAGTCGTTCCTGAGGGAGTACAGCATCTCTCTCTACCTCTCCCCCTGTCCCTTCATCATTAACATGTTTGGGATCGCCTTCGAGACTGACGACTACTACGTGTTTGCCCAGGAGTATGCCCTGTCCGGGGATCTCTTCGACATCATCCCTCCACAGGTACACAGAGACAGAAATAAAGGGATGCATATTTGGGATGTTCTGTTATAATTGCTATGTAGGCTTTGTTGTAAACATGAATTGGCTCTTAATAATGTTCAATGACAGTTTATAATAGCCTTTGCCCGTTGTCACTTTGCCCGTAAGGTTCCAGGTTCCAGTGCTTCATAACACGTTTATAGCGGTTGTCATTACAAACATCTTTGAGGTTTATATTGTTTTCTAACCTCCTCCCCTCTCCATCCAGGTTGGTCTCCCGGAGACCGTCGCTAAGCGCTGTGTGCACCAGGTTGCCATCGCCCTGGACTACCTTCACTGTAAGAAGTTGGTGCACCGAGACATCAAGCCTGAGAACATCCTCATCTTCGACCGCGAGTGCCGCAAGGTCAAATTGTCCGACTTTGGCATGACACGCCGCGCTGGCTCGCCGGTCAAACGTGTGAGTGGGTCAAATCACATGCAACTTTATTTAAAAAGACAAATCTAGCGAACTGTCTGGGTAATAGGGTGTCGTTTGAGATGCAGAAAACACCAAGTATGTCATAAAAGAGACTGGGCCTCATGGGAGCCAACTTAAATAAAGAATGAAATCTTCCTCGTCAATAAACAAATACTATTTCTTCCTCTCCTCCTAGGTGAGCGGTACCATCCCGTACACGGCTCCGGAGCTGTGCGACACGTCTCGCCACGAGGGCTTCTGCGTGGACTACAGCACGGATGTGTGGGCCTTTGGCGTCCTCCTCTTCTGCATGCTGACCGGTAACTTCCCCTGGGAGAAGGCCCTGCCCTCCGACTCCTTCTATCAGGAGTTCACACGCTGGCAGAGGCGCCGCACGGGCACCGTACCCTCGCAGTGGCGCCGCTTCACAGAGCAGGCCCTCCGCATGTTCCGCAGGCTCCTCTCTGTGGAGCAGGACCGACGCTGCTCCGTCAAAGAGGTGTTTGGCTACTTCAGCCACAGCTGGATGCTGGATGGAGACAGCAACGGGAACGGAGGAGGGGGTGGAGAGAGAGAGAGGGAGAGAGGAGGGGTGAGGGTGGAGGGGGAAGGGAGGAGTACGTCGTCCTCGTCTGGGGAGGACGATGAAGACATGCTGGTGGAGAGGATGAAACAGCAGACTCTGTCTCCTCTCTCTCCTCTGTCTCCTGTGTCTGTGGAGAGGGGGACTGGGGGTACAAAGGCAGGGATGATGGAATCAGGTGGAGGACACCATTTTGTGTCTGTTTCCACCACCAGCTCCGTATCCTCTACTAACAGCTATGAACGCATGCCCAGAGACAGCATCAGCAACAACAACCAGCCTGCAGGGCGCATGCTGGTGGCTACACCTATAGAGATCTGTGTCTGAGAGATGTATGTGCGAGACGGGCCTGAGAAGGACTGAAATACTGCGTACAGTACACACACACGTACAGACACCTACACTCATATACACACACATATCCATACATACATACATTCAGAAAGTATTCAGACCCCTTTACTTTTTCCACATGTTGTTACATTACAGCCTTATTCTAAAATTGATTCAATAGTTGTTTTCCCTCATCAATCTACGCACAATACCCCATAATGACAAAGCAAAAAAAAGGTTTTGGAAATTTTGGGGAAATGTATTAAAAATGAAAAAATGAAATATCACATTTACATAATTAGTTATACCCTTTACTCAGTACTTTGTTACAGCCTCGAGTATTCTTGGGTATGATGCTACAAGCTTGGCAGACCTGTATTTGGAGAGTTTCTCCCATTCTTCTCTGCAGATCCTCTCAAGCGCTGTCAGGTTGGATGGGGAGCATCGCCGCAGGGTTCAAGTCCTGCGTTGTCTTAGCTGTGTGCTTAGGGTCGTTGTCTTTTTGGAAGGTGAACCGTCACCCCAGTCTGGGGTTCTAAGGGCACTGGAGCAGGTTTTCATCAAGGATCTTCTTCATTTTTCATTTGGGCACCACAAATTAGTTTGTTAAAAGTGTGTGGTTGAACTGAAAACTGGATTAACAAAAAAGTGAGAAGCTGTTCAGAAAATACCTCAAAAGACGTTAACACAAAAGTGCTAATTTGAGACGTTTTATTTATCTTAGTAACTTGAATCAAGAACTTTAGCTAATTTGGCCAGCAGCCAGTAGGGCAGGTAGACTAACTACCTTGTGTATGGTTAACTAAAGGACATTCAGAGACCTGTCCCGAAGCCACTCCTGCGTTGTCTTGGCTGTGTGCTTAGGGTCGTTGTCTTTTTGGAAGGTGAACCGTCACCCCAGTCTGAGGTTTCCTCCAGATGTGACGCTTGGCATTCAGGCCAAAGAGTTCAATCTTGCTTTCGTCAGATCAGAGAATCTTGTTTTTCATGGTCAGAGTCCTTTAGGTGCCTCTTGGCAAACTGGCTGTCATGTGCCTTTTACTGAGGAGTGGCTTCCGTCTGGCCACTCTACCATAAAGGCCTGACTGTGCTGCAGAGTGCTGCAGAGGTAGTTGTTCTTCTGGAAGATTCTCCCATCTCCACAGAGGAACTCTGGAGCTCTGTCAGAGTGACCATCGGGTTTTTGGTCACCTCCCTGACCAAGGCCCTTCTCCCCTGATTGCTCATTAAGGCCGGGGGCCAGCTCTAGGAAGAGTCTTGGTGATTCCAAACTTCTACCATTTAAGAATGATGGAGGCCACTGTGTTCTTGGGAAACTTTCCCAGACCTGTGCCTCGACACAATCCTGTCTCGGAGCTCTACGGACAATGCCTTCGACCTCATGGCTTTCTTTTTGCTCTGACATGCACTGTCATCTGTGGGACCTTATATAGACAGGTGTGTGTCATTCCAAATCATGTCCAATCAATTGAATTTACCCCAGGTGGACTCCAATCAGGTTGTAGAAACATCAAGGATGATCAATGGAAACAGGATGCATCTGAGCTCAATTTCGAGTCTCATGAATACTATTGTAAACAGGTAAAAACCTGTTTTCGCTTCATCGTTAACGGGTACCGTGTGTAGATTGATGAGGGGAAAAAAAAGATTTAATCCATTTTAGAATAAGGCTGTGACGTAACAAAATGTGGAAAAAGTAAAGAGGTCTGAATACTTTCTGAATGCACTGTATACAAATATTCACACACTTTCATACATACTATGTATACTCAAGACACATACTATACTATAACTATACATTATTATCATCACACACAAAAAAATTGAGAACAGGGTCAAATGCAAGGACATTTAATGAATGAATGAATTAACATTTTGCCAAATAAAAAGGGATCAACTCAAGACATTCCTGATGATTCCGGTTGGGGTCTTAGTGTAAAATGATTCAGTCAGAGATCCAGTGATAAGTCATTCTACAGAAATGGCAAATCTTTATAGAGACTGCAAAGACTCAATGAACAACATACTGAACGATCAACCAGCCAACCAACAAACCAAGAGTGACAGACAAGACACGGAAAGAGAGGTTGAAAAACACATTGTGATCTGAAATGCTGGTATTCAGACAGTATCAGAAGAAAACCAAAATGTATTTCTTAAAGCAATATATTTCCCCCAAAAAGACTGAAGTCGAAGGTGAACTGAGAAAAAAGAGCTTCAGAACTGGCATGGTGGAACCATTTATGAAAAAGCCAAAAGATGAAGAGATGTTCTTTTGATTAGGGTTTTTAGCTGATAGAAATTCTTTGTAAAATGTTCCTCAATGAAAGAATATCATCAAAATGAACAGCAGTTTTGATGTTTACTGTAATGCAATGTGAACTCTGGTACTAAGTATGTATGTGTGTGTGTACAGTATGTATGTATGTATCACTGTATGTTCCATGTGTATGGATTGGAAATATGATTAGGTGGATTTTTATTTTGCCTTAAGATTTACTTGATTTATTTAAATCCTAAATAACCAGATTAGCTTGAAGTGTTTTGTGTTAGACTCATTTTGGTAAAGGTTTTTGGACACTCTAGTGCCAAATCTCTACATGGTCTTCTGCAACACATTTTGAACAGCTGGATCTTGAAAATGACTGTGTTTAATAGTATTTTTTGCATGGCGTATTCTCTCTCCAGTTTATGATTTAGATTTTAGTCCGATGATGTGCTACACATTAATATTGGATCATTCAAAGCCACCAGATGGAGAAGAGAAAGGCATTAAGTTGGTAGGTGGTTTGTCGATGTAGACAATACCTGTCAACATTTCAACTAACTATCCATCAGGGTCGGGGTCAATTCCATTTCAATTCCAGTCAATTCAGGAAGTACACTGAAATTCCAATTCTCTTCAATGCTTTTCATTTGGAATTGGAATTTGGTTTACTTTCTGAATTGCCTGGAATTCAAATAGATAGACCCCAACCTTGCTATCCACTAAGCCTTAACCTTAACCCTTATCCTAACCCTTATTCTAAACATAACCCTAAGCGCAAACTTAGCAAGCAGTTGCTTATCAACATAGAGTTTGTTGATAGTATGACCATCTGTAGATCATCTATATGGGACTATCCAAATAAAGTGGGACCATTTAGATTCATGTATTTACTTTATTCTGCCACAGCAAGCCAAGATGACAGATAGCTCTAAATGATTTCCAACACTTTATCCCTGCACCTTAACACACACATATCTACTTCATTTTTACACATTTTAATCAATTTATTTGATTCTTTTTTTTAATGTATTAATGCTGATGAATAGAGTATTGTTTGGATTTTGATAATTATTTAGCATTTTAAATTCAAGCTGAAAAATACAGTGGAGTACACAGTCACAACTTAAAACAATTGCATGATGAGTAACTAAAACATATCTTTATGAATCATTTTAACTGGCTTTACAAAAAGTTATGTCAAGATTGTTGTAATGTGGAATTTAGCTGTAGCACAATTTCTTGCATTATGTCCTGAAGCAAATATTGGTCTTATTACCTCGAGACATCTTAGGGCTCAATACCAGACAAAACAATAATAGTTCATTTTTATTCAATGTTGTGTTTGTATGCTGTTGATGTTGTGTTTCCATCTCACCAGTAAGAACTAGGTTCCAGAGCTAAGTTACTGAGCCTGGGAATCCTAGATTTTCTAGAATAGTTTAGATACTGTAGTTCTCAAAATAATGCATTTTTGATGAAGTGTGTAGCTTCTAAATTGCCAAGTGTTGAGAAGTTGCAAGGGACATCTGGAGAGGATTTCTCACTTTCTTGCCAAGCAAAACATCACAAGAGTAATGAATTAGTCATTTTAAAGTCAGAAATAAGATTTAAAAAATAAAATGTGTGTTGTGATTTCCAGACATATTTGCATAAATCTTTATGTGCTGGAAAACAATTGTAAAAAAAAAAAAAAAAAAAAAAAAAAAAGTTTGCTGTCACAAGCTGTAGTATTCTGTTCTTCATAATTGGGTGTATGAATGTCGTGTAACAGTCAGTAAAGTTATTTTCCCTCTGTGGTTTGACATCTTCCAACAATGAACTGTTCAATAAGGTTTGTAGCTAGTTGAAGTATTGTTCAATCATGCTCCGGGTAGAAGTCGGCTTCAGGCAGAGATTTAGGATCAGCTTACCCTCCCCAAATCCTCACCTTATCCATAAGGGTGAAAAACTCCACTGACCTTTCATCAGTGTCTTTGGGTAGTGAGATTACTACACCTTGTGACAACCTATGACCTTTACTTCCAGTCCCAATGCACAGGGCTGGAGTTGTTTCTCTAGAGGCTAGCGGTCACCAAGCCGAGTCCTGGGGACTCGCTAGCTGTGCAGGCTTTTATTCTAGCCCAACACTAACACACCTGATTCAACTAATCATTCAAATCTAAGGCTAAAACCTGGGTTGCAGACCATAGCTGTAGCCAATAGATGAGTTAGACAAAGGTTTCTGCAAAGCTATCATGATGTAATGTGTTGCAACTTGTGTATTGGAGTTCCTGTCTGTCTGTAGTGACATATTGATGCGGCATCATGATTTGTGATGTTTTAGTGAGTAGGGCAACACAGCGCAGGAACTCATGTCTGAGTATGTCTTTGCAATACAACCGTCTTCCCTGTAAGCTCTGATTTAGTTGACAAAAAAAATTAAACTGTGGTTGGAATGAATGCCGGTGTAAGTTTGTTCCCTGGACTCAGATGTCCCAGTATTCTGCAGGAGATACAGACATGCTCTTCTTACATTTCTAGCTATTACATCAGATCACAACACAGGCCATTTAGCAACTACAACAGTACCACGTTACAGCATCTCTGCACTAGCAGTGTGTTTGCAATAATATGAAGATTCATGTTCTATGGGAAGTTTAAGAAAATGTAAAGTTTGAACAGTTGGTTGTCTATACACTAACTATTAAAATCATGAGGCCGTCACACACACAAAAAAAAGGGGGTGCGACAAAATGTTTATTTTAGTTACATCTAGCTCTGTTAGCCAGGGGTAAACCCACACAGTACAAAATAACACCTGTAAAGTCACCTTAAAATAAAGAGGGAAAGAGAAGTGACACTGGCAGCCTTGTCAAACGTTACCCATAACACAACTGACAACTAAATGTATCAAGAACAGGTTTAACCAGTAGACTGTAAAGAAAAGGTTATAGTAGCCAACACATAGCCTCTGCTGTGATGATCAATATCCTGCTACTGTTAGCATTGCTCCAGTCAATGTGTGATAACATTTCATAGGTCAAATCAAAAACACAAATCATTTGAATAATTGAGACCCAGCCCTGAGATTTAGACATGAAAACAATATTACAAACCAAACCCATTTTTACAACCATGAAAATAACAATCCAAATGCCCCATCTGGTACAATGCATAAGTTTGATTAAATAAAGCAGCTGTGACAATAAGGACCAGCAGAGTGTTTGGCGCTCATTTTGCAAAGTATGACAAATTCGGGTTCACTGCAATACATACAAAAAATAAACAAAAACGACAGATGGCACAATATAACCAGATATGGAGGTAAGAAGAGGTTATGTGTAGCTAGCTACATTTCAATAGCCATACCACTTAGAATTCATGCCCAATACATCGCTTCATTCTAGGTGCTATACTAATGTGGATATTGGTACAGACACACACACGTGTCTCCTGCTGTGTGAGAATCCTCTCCCGGGGAGCGGCCTGCTGTAACATTCACCGTCACCACTGTTCGGTCTCCCTTTACAGACTTCACAGGTCTCAGAACAGCACTGCCTCTACTGTCACTACGGAAAAGTACACACAGAAACTAACCACCAGGCAGCACAACCGACATGAACCAACCACAGTGACATCTCTAAATGTACAGTCTATCAGACCTGCTTGGTTTACATTCGAGCTGCCCTGGTTAGCGGTGTGGATGGCCAACAGAAAGGCAATGTACTGGACACACACTGATTTGTCTTTGCAACAAAGCCGGTGAAAATGAGTAGAGGTCTAGTAGCAGTGATAAGGCTTTAGGAGAGTTCAGCTGAGGGTTCGACTTCAGACAAACAGGTGAATGGAGAAGGTTGAAGATGACCTTTCTGACCAAATCAACAGCTACCTGGTAAAGGTTGATGTAAAATGTGGTCGATGGTTAGAAACTACAGACTGACTGTAGCGCTTCTGCCTATACTTGTTGGAATTCTACAGACAACAGAGGTCATCTAAAATCAAGTCCGTTTACATCATGTGACGGTTGAATGGTCCTAGCATGTGCCCTTGTTCAAACAAATAATGCATGTGTAAAGTATTAGCTTGCATTATCATTGGAAATGTAATTCTAGAAGGGAAATCAATCCATTGTGTCCCAGTAAAAAAATCAGAAGAGGAAAGCAGATCAGATGACCGGTAATGAAGGTGTGGACCAATCACTTCAGTCCCAGACAGCTGTGAGATAAATACAGGAATGGTGTCAATGGAATGAAAACAGATGAACAAGTTCTCTCTACTGACGATACCAACAACTATGTGGGGCAGTGCCTGAATTAGATGCTACAGGCCAGGGTGAGTCCGCTTTGGAGATCATACTGCAGCCATGGCAAGTGCCACTCCAAAGTGCTTTCAGCGACTTCCATCCTCTTTAGAGGAAGTACAGTCACAGGATGAATGAACAATACACACGAGCTACAGTTCCCTCAATTCTTCATATCCACTATACAAATGTGCTGACAAAACATAGCGCAGGTAAAATCAGTTGAAATGTACACCTTGCCTACTTCCGCCCACTGTAAATCAGAACTAAAACCGGTATCGTTTTCATCACAAAAGAATAAACCTGTCAGTCTTGTAGCAAAGTATGGTCTTCGTGAAAATATATTATCAAGTACCTGTATTGTAATCAGAAATGGTTCTGTAGAGAAACTCGGGGTTGATCTAAATACGAGACCATTCTGCACTGTCTCCACACCACCCCTATTCGACCATCACTTCCTCTACCAAGTGGAATCTTTAGCATTGGTTCTTCCTAATAACTTAAGACACAAACTATGGAAGTCTGTTCGGGTCGTTGCATGTCAAAAACACACAGGTTAAATAACCCTATTTGACCTGTCAAATAACACGACCCAACCGGCCTTCAATAACAAACACCTCCAGGTCAATTGCAAAGTAAAAACAAAAGCAACAAGATTCCCAAAAAAATAAATAAGCAATATATAAATCACATACTTACAAATCTTACAAAATTAAATATCTCCAATTTTATTGTCAACATTTTAAGTAAAAAAAGGGGAGAATCCTTTTTCCTAATAAATAATTACAACGCAATAGCATGTGTTTAGCATGCCACTGTAAGCGACGTGAACACATCTCTCTTCTAATGGTGACCTTGGCTTTGGGCCCCGCACCCAACTCCTCTGTTCAGTCATTGGCCCATCTATCAGCCTCCGTAACCTGTCCAGTCCCATGAGAAGGACAGAGGTAACAGGACATTAGGACAGCCGTGGTCTTCTGCATAGTCTGTGCAGCGCAGTGTATCACTTGAAGGCAACAGAACAAGTAGCAGGAGGAGTAGCAAGCCAGCTTTCAAATCAGAGGACAGCGTTCCAGTGTCGCCATGGTTACCGGGCTCATAGGAGAAACCCTGCGGAACGGAAAAAATTCAATTTTTTTAAAGAAAGAAAAACACATTCATGTTTCCAAACAAAGATATTTAAACATTTAGCACTTCATGATTTGGATATACACAGAAATGCCCTACTACCATCATTGTTATTAAAGAATGTAACAATAATGTGTGACTCGTGCACACACACGTTAGTAATGCTGAAGTTCTTAGGGACAAAGACCAGAAGAGAGGTGTTGCTGTTGTGTATAACGTAACGTAACAGAACCACTGACCATGTGTAGTCTGTGTCCTGGTTGTGTCACCTGTCATCTCTTCTGTTCCCAGGAGGGCCTTTGAATGACTTGTTCTGGGGAGGAACGCATACACACAAAATCCCAGTGAAAATAAAACATTTAACACTGAAAGTAGATCAGTGTACTGTACAATACTAGCAGTGGCTAAGGGCTGGAGAAATACAATCCCAATGTTCATTCCCTTCTGGTTTTTCGAGGACTGCGTACACAGTGCCTCCAGAAAGCATTCACACCTCTTTACTTTTTCCACATTTTGTTGTATTACAGACTGAATTTAAAAATGGATTGAGATTTTATGTCACATAATGTAAATGTGTATTTATAAAAAACATTTTTTTTTACCAATTAATTAAAAACAGAAAGCTGAAATGTCTTGAATCAAAGTATTCAACCCCTTTGTTATGGCAAGCCTAAATAAGTTCAGGAGTACAAATGTGCTTAACAAGTCACATAATAAATTGCAATGACTACCTCATCTCTGTACCCCACACATTGAGTGACCTTACAGATAATTCTATCGAGCTGTGAATATCAACCATAGATGACTCAACCACAAAGAACAGGTAGGTTTTCCAATGGCTTGAGAAGGATACCCATTGGTATAGGTAAAAACAATGTTTTTACCTGTCATTGAATATATTTTTGAGCATGGTGAAGTTTTTAATTACACTATGAATATCACTACACCAGAAAGGATACAAGTGTCATTCTAACTCAGTTGCCGGAGAGGAAGGAAACTGCGCAGGGATTTCACCATGAGGCCAATGGCGACGTTATAACATTTACATAGTTTAATGGCTGTGATAGGAGAAAACTGAGGATGGACCAACAACATTGTAGTTACTCCACAATACTGACCTAATTGACAGAGTGAAAAGGAGGAAGCCTGTACAGTATACACATTTATATTCCAAAACATACATCCTGTATGCAACAAGGCATTAATGGAATGAATGAGCCAATTGGAAGCTGGAGATGATTAAGTGGCCATGATGTTATGAGGGCCAGATTGGGAATAACCTAAAACAAGGAGTTGCTTACCAAGAAGACAGTTAACTTTCCTGAGTGGCCGACTTACAGTTTTGACTTACACATCTATGGCAAGAACTGAAAATGGTTATCTAGCAATTATCAACAAGCAATTTGAAAGAGCTTGAAGAATTTTGAAAATAATAAAAAAATGGTCAAATGATGCACAATCCAGGTGTGGAAAGCTCTTACAGATTTACCCAGAAAGACTCACAGCTGTAATCACTGCCAGAGGTGCTTCTACAAAGTATTTACTCATGAGTGTGAATAAATACACAAGATATTTCTAGATTTAATTTTCAATAAATGTGCAAAATCTTCTAAAAACATGTTTTCACTGTGGGTTACTGTGTATATAAGGGTGAGGAAACAAATCTATTTAATACATTTACAATTCAGGCTGTAAGTCAATGCTGAACTGAAGCTATACTTCATTTTAGCGATGTACAGTAAATCATAAAATGGAGGATTGATAAATTGTTGGCTTCATGCCAGCTTCAACTCTTCCACAAAGACAATATTTGTACAATACAGTGAGACTGAAATCACTGACAACCACAGAGAGAGAGAGAGAGAGAGAGAGAGACAGAGAGACCGGTTTAGTAAGGATCAAACCTAGCAGTCACTTCAATTAATCAACCATCCATACCTTGTGCTTGGTGCATTTCATGGAGAAGTTCTCTTCATTGAGGACACAGTCTGTGAGGAGAAGAATGCTTGGATCAATAAAGACAGTGATTCATCAGATGGCTCAATAGCAAACAGCAGCCGAACCAGCTCCCACACACACCAACAGGCTACAGATAGGGATAGGTTGTAACAGAGAGAGCTTGCAACACACACCTCCGCTTAGAACAGCCATTTACAGAACATACAGGGCACGTCCGTGGAGCTGGGGTGCCCATACTGTTATCCAACCACAGTATTAGGCCTAACATTCAACTGAAACAGCCCTCTACCAGACTGTGGGAAAACATGGCATTCGGCACACAAAATAGACAATCAGGGAACGTTGCTGGATGTCTGTTTGAATAAGATACAGATATAAAGCAACATTATGATAAATCACGTCTCAGAAAAGACTACGAATATTATCAGTCACTGAGGTGGCTCAAACTTTGTCTGACTGCAACCAAGTCCCATTTGAATGCCTTGACAAGCAACAGACTGCAGGTCCTCTGTAGTCTAACGCTCTTCGTGGCAAAACGTTTTGCAACGGAAAGACGAAAACAAGCGTTTCTTATTGGACAAATTCAGGTCCCTCCCCATTTCAGCCCATTTGCTTCCCGATTAATATACCCTTGTCTCGGCTGCTAGACTAGGCTTGGTAATGTTTACTAGGAGAACTGGGCGGCATCAGTCAGATGTTGTAGCAGTTAGTGACAGGCTGGAGAACTAATAGGTGTCAACACAGCAGGCAGTGACTATACACACAATCCTGCATTAGAATCATGGCAGACTTCTGTGAAGACCCAGTATACTCCCTAGTCCTGGATGCCTGGTTGAGATGCTTCCAAATGCCATCCTTCCCTCCTCCCTTCTTTGGCACAAGTATTGGAACTGGTCCCATTACTAAGCAGAAGTAGAAGGGTCCCAAGCTAGGGATGGGGACAAAGAGGGGGAGACTCACCTGACTGTAGAGAACACCTGTAGTGATACTTGTTGAGGCATCCTTTGAAGAAGCAGCCCAACATGGCACCCGGGTTATGGCAGCGAGAACATGTCTGAAAACACTAAATATAATTAATTGGTTGTGTTCCAGGCCAAGACCAAAATACAAGCTGCTATAATATTTTTACATTGCTAAACAGAAGTCTGATACTATTACACACTTCTACAAAAACATGGTAAAAGTCCATTCCCTATGGGAGATAAAGAACACTACATACAGTGCAGTCAAAGTATTCAAACCCCTTGACTTTTTCTACATTTTGTTATGTTACAGCCTCATTCTAAAATTGATTAAATACATTTTCCCCATCAAGCTACACACAATATGTGACAAAATTGAGATCAGGGCCATCCTATTTCCATTGATCATCCTTGAGATGTTTCTACAACCTGATTGGAGTCCACCTGTGGTGAATTCAA
This sequence comes from Oncorhynchus mykiss, assembly GCF_057628025.1. Lineage (NCBI taxonomy): Eukaryota > Metazoa > Chordata > Actinopteri > Salmoniformes > Salmonidae > Oncorhynchus > Oncorhynchus mykiss. The sequence goes on from NC_143041.1 coordinate 11,810,600, forward strand.
TTGATTGGACATGATTTGGAAAGGCACACACCTGTCTATATAAAAGGTCCCACAGTTTACAGTGCATGTCAGTGCAAAAACCAAGCCATGAAGTCGAAGGAATTGTCCGTAGATCTAAGAAACAGGATTGTGTCGAGGCACAGATCTGGGGAAGGGTACCAGAAACATGTCTGCAGCATTGAAGGCCCCCAAGAACACAATGGCCTTCATCATTCTTAATTGGAAGAAGTTCGGATCCACCAAGACTCTTTCTAGAGCTGGCCGCCCAGCCAATCTGAGCAATCAGAGAAGGGCCTTGGTCAGTGAGGTAACCAAGAACCCGATGGTCACGGTGACAGAGCTCCACAGTTCATCTGTGGAGATGGGAGAACCTCCCAGAAAGACATCCATATCTGCATCACGCCACCAATCTGGGGCAGCAGGTAGCCTAGCGGTTAGAGCGTTGGGCCAGTAACCGAAAAGTTGCTGGATCAAATCCCCAAGCTGACAAGGTAAAAATATGTTGTTCTGCCCCCGAACAAGGCAGTTAACCCAGTATTCCCTGGTAGGCCGTCATTGTAAATACGAATTTGTTCTTAACGGAATTGCCTAGTTAAATAAAAGGTTAAGTACATTCAAAAGAAATAAATGTAATGGTAGAGTGGCCAGACGGAAGCCACTCCTCAGTAAAAGGCACACGACAGCCTGCTTGGAAATTGCCAAAAGGCACCTAAAGGACTCTGACGATGAGAAACAAGATTCTCTGGTCTAATGAAACCAAGATTAAACTCTTTGGCCTGAATACCAAGCGTCATATCTGGAAGAAACCTGGCACCACGATGAAGCATGGTGGTGGCAGCATCATGCTGTGGGGATGTTTTTCAGCAGCAGGGACTGGGAGACTAGTCAGGGAAAAATTCATGGAGCAAAGTACAGAGAGATCCTTGATGAAAACCTGCCAAGACAACGCAGGAGTGGCATCGGAACAAGTATCAAATGTCCTTGAGTGGCCCAGCCAAAGCCTGGACATGAACCCGATCGAACAACTCTAGAGACCTGAAAATAGCTGTGCAACGACGGCCCCATCCAACCTGACAGAGCTTGAAATGATCTGCAGAGTAGAATGGGTGAAACGCCAGAAATACAGGTGTGCCAAGCTTATAGCGTCATACCCAAGAAGACTCAAGGCTGTAATCGCTGCCAAAGATGCTTCAACAAAGTACTGCGTCATTATTTGGTATTGTGTGTAGATTAGAGGGGAAAAAACTATGTAATCCATTTTAGAATAAGGCTGTAATGTAACTAAATGTGGAAAAAGTCTAGGGGTCCGAATTCAACGTATACACCCCAATCTTAAATCAACAGAGACTCAATTAAACAGAGGCACATCTATTCCTGGGCTGCAAGACTTAAACTTACCGTCTCCTGACCCACCTTGACCGCCTCTTCAAGACCGTAGACCCTCCCCTTCACCAGGAACACACCTGCAGACCAGATGCTACAGTCCTCGTGGAGCCAGTACTCACACTGGTCTAGAGGCACCACAGGGGGGCTGTACCAGTCCTCTACTGCAGCCTCAGATGTAACCCCAGCCCCATTCTCAATCCTGGCCCTCTTTGCTGCAGGGCTGCCTGAAGGGTCACTGTTGCTAGTCCACCTCCCCAGCAGGCCCTCTTGGTTCAACCGTGGACCTGGTTTGTGGGGCCAGGGGACCCCCGGGGGCCGAGCACACTTTCTGCCCCGGCCTCTCATGCTGCAGGACGAGTCGGAGTCACTGAAATCCTCCTCTTCTTTGAGGCCTGGGGTCCTAGCAGGGAGTTTAGCGCTGGGTCTGTTTCCCTCAGGGTAGTAGGGCCCGTGGAGGTCCCCCAGGTCCATGGCGTTAGCCGAGCCTCTACAGAGGCAGCAGACCAGGGAGCTGTGGTATTGGCTATGGGTGGAGATGCGGCCCAGCTGGAGGCAGGAGGTGGAGGGTACAGCCCCAGGGATGAAACCCCCAGACCCTGAGCCTCCAGCCTGCTGTTGCCCCTGACCCTTCTTCTGCCTGGGCTTCTCCTCCTCAGGGTAGTTGATGACAGTACAGTTGGCAGGGGAGGTGGAGGAGGGTTTAAGGCCCATGTGGATGAAAGGAGAGAAAGTGTCCCTCCTCATATCCCTCTTCTCCTCCTTGTAGTTGACATATTTCAGTTTTATCTCAGGCTCCTGAGGGGAGAACATAGCAGAAAACTTGCCCAGTCTGGGTTTCTTCCGTTTCTTCTTGGGAGCAGGGGTTACCTTCGCTGTTTTAGCTGTGGGAGAAGATGCTTCCCTGCATGCAGTCTTCACTTTATGCTTCCCAGGGCTTTTTGGGGATGTTTTAAGTGGCGGTGATACAGTCAGTACATCCACCTCGGAGGGCTCGGGATCTGCAAAGGGTGGGCTGGAGGTTTTTGGAGATGTACTGTGGTTGTGTGGATATTTGGAAAAACGGGTGTGTTCAGAATCTGACGTAGATTCTTTACAACTGTCTGTGTTCCTGTTAATGCTATCCAGACGGCCTTTCGTTGCGTCTGCCTTTACTTTAGTCTCTCCCTCTGAGCTAGATGCTACTTTATTCTGGACTTTCTTCTTCCCTACAGATGAGGTCTGTTTGTTAGGACTAACATCGGCTTTAGATGGACTGCTCTGAGTCTGGGGATTTGTCAGAGGCTGGGTTTGGGTCTTTGAGGTCTTGGGCTTCTTAGTGGATACTTTATACCAGTTAGGGTTTATGTTCATCACTATGGCCTCTAACCTAGTCCCCCTGCCAGAGCGAGGGGGAAGTTGTTTCCTCTCAAAAGTCCTCTGCTCTGCCTTTGCATTACCATTCAAGTGAGAAGCAGTCGTCTCCTTTGGTTTCTTTTCTAAAACCTCTGGGAGAGTGCTCTTGTCTTCTGTCAAGTCAACAATAGGCTCTGAATCTGCCTTGGGTTTATGCCCTGGCTGCTGGTAGTCCTTGCTGGTATCTAACATTGGTGCATTATCACCATCATTTTCAAAGCTGGGTGAGCAGGAGGCCTGAGGCAGAATGAACACATTCTGTACGTCATCCAGTGAGGTAGAGGGAGAGACCGTGTCCCCCAGAGAACTGATATACTCCCTACTATGAGAACACAGGTCCCTGGGACTCATGCTGTCCTGGATGAGGACAGGCTCCTCCGTTCTAGATGAGATGAAAAAGAGAACCTCTGAGTCAGCCCTCTGTCCTTCCTCCTCCATGTCTGTAGTGAGAGGCTCTGGAGAGGAATCAATACATATTGCAGAATTAGACCAGCTGCTGCTGCTGCTACTCCTGCCATTCTGCAGTCCTGCATTGTCGTCTGTGTCCTGAGAAAGACTGTGTTCGATTGAACTCGTTCTCTGAGGAGGATTGTTTTTCTCCACTCTTCCATTACAGGCAACTTGACTGCTGTTGATTTCATGACACTGCTGCATCAGACACACCCCTGCCACATTCTCAGCCATCACCTGGGCTGGAGGCATAGAGTCAAACATTTCAGACTGGGGCGCTAAGCCCAGAGGCCTGTCCATCTGCTGCAGGTAGCCATCCATTGTTGAGAACTTGCTGATTGACGGTACGCCGTAGAGAGAGGAATGGTGAGAGAGAGAGTCATGAGTGGAAAAGATGTGAGACCTGCTTACATAAGAGAGGGTGACTGTAGTGTTGGAGAAGGCATTGTTCGGCTGGATCTGGTCTCCTGGTTGAAGCTTGTGGTTGGGGTCAGTTTCTGGGAAGGAGAGTCCCTTGCTGCTCCCAGAGCCTGGGTACCAGCTTGAAGGCTTGACCACCTGTAGGGCCTCCATGGAGTTGGCTTTAACGAGGCAAACCTCACCTTTTGCGGTCAGGTCTATGGTAGCAGCGAGGCTACGGGTGGAGGAGAGGTCTTGGGGCTGTAAATCAGAGTCCCCCGGTGGTTGCTCCATAGCAACTGAAATTGAGCAGAAATACAGAAATGTTGACATTGTATTTATTTTTGCTGACCTCAGTGGGAACATGATTGGATATAGGTCAAGATTGAGTTCCATCTAGCCTGGAAACCTGACAATGAATATCTTTGAATTCTACGTCCGGCATAAATTAGAGTTTGGATCAAGAAAGTTTCCTCTTACGACCCCTACAAGCCAGAATGTTAAATAAAATTATATTTTAACTTAATTTACCAGTTGTCCATGCGGTTGGTCCTTTTGCAGGTAGGAATAGGAGACAATATCCACAGTAAAGTATAATTGTGCCAACTTTTCAAAGCGCATGCATACTTCCCGAGCTCATGCACATGTTTATATAGTTCAGGTGATAAATCTGAATGCACTACCAGCACTTGAAAAGTTGATGTAATTACACTTTCTTGGGGATATATTGATTCACAATCCTACCTCCAAAAGGATCAATCGCACAGACAACCGGTAAAGTTAACATATCATGTTAATCAAGGTTCTGGCTTGTATAGGTAACGTTAATGAGAGGAAACTTTCCTGATCCAAACCCTCATTTATGCCCGACGTTCAATCCAACGTCGGATCTCCAGGCTAGGTTCCATCATCCAGAAGCACATTTGACAGCAGTGGATTTTAACTTTCGTTGTCTATCTTTCTAGCTAGCTAACGTTAGCTACATAGTAGCTTATCAACAACTAACTAGCTATATCAAATATATTAGATCATTTGCTAACTAGAAAGTTCAATGTGCCCATCTTCAGTAAAATCTCCGAAGTGCAAACGTTCAGTGTTCAAAATTACAACACAGAAGTAAAACCTAAAAGGTTAGCTAACGTTTCCGTTGGCTGTCAAAGTTCAATTTTCCGTACTGTTGAAGAGAAGTGTTAGTGTCCCACGAGTTATGCAAATACTGAACAACCAAATTGCACACTAGCGTGTAGTGACCAAGCTGAGCTGGGAAAAGTGGTCAAATCAGAAGTGTTTGCTAGAAATGCACCAAAATATAGTGTTAAGAGAAAGTAACAAGTTGACAGCTGGCTTCGAAACCCTCTGCCTTCTTACAAACGATGTATGTTTAGCTAGTTAGTTAGCTACACTCACCGGAACTGGAATGACAGTTGACAGGCGAGAGCTATTAGTCCTGGATTACCTACATTTGTGTGTCTTCACTCAGCCAAATGTGAAGGATGATCGTGCCACTACAAGAACAGCTAGCTACTTCGCTAGTTATTACATGAACCATACATGACACGTTCACTTAGTAAACAGGATAAGTGCTGTTCTGGTTATCAATTGTAGCCAGTTCGCAATGCGCTACGCCAAAGTTAGATAGTTAGCCGCGTACCACAAACTGCAGCTAGCTAATGCTCTGCTCTGGATCTGACATGACAAGTTAATTTGTAAATGCTATGGCAACGCTAGCTTATTGTGAAACAAGGGGTGGATGGCTGGTGGCTATCATAATACAATACTTGAACATTTGCTGGATATAGTGCCACTCAGCTTTGGGGATCGATCTCCCCGCACATAACGGCGAAGTGATGCATCTAGCAAATATAGCTAGCTAACTACCCTCGTTGACTTATTCGTGGTTAGCTAACTTGCTAAGCTAACTTGCTAGGCCTTTCATATGAAACAAAAGAGCGAGCATACTGCGCTGCAGGAGACTGAAACTTACCCAAACGGGAAGGAGTGGGGGGGCTTTAGAAACGTCCAATTCAACAGTGAGTCCCACCCAACATCTCGTTCAAGACCCCATCTGCTAGTACCATAAAACGCCAAACTATATCTTTAAAAAAAATCCACTTTTGTAAACGGGATAAAAAATGTAAAAAGAAAAAGAAAAAAAATCCCTGGCTGTAGCTACTTTGCTACTCTCCGCGCGTGAGCTGCACTTCAAGAACAGCATTTGTCAGCTGGCGAACACAGTGAAGCATTATGGGAAGGTAGGAAAGCGGGCAGCGTTCAAGACATGAATGTTGTGTGGAGTTTGACTGGAGTGATTACTGAGCTCTTCAGTAACGCCATTCTACTACCAATGTTTGACTATGGAGATTGCATGGCTGTGTGTTCGATTGTAATACACCTGTCGGCGACGGGTGTGGCTGAAATAGCCGAATACAAAAATTTGAAGGGGTGTCCACATATATACAGTGCTTTCGGAAAATATTCAGACCCCTTGACTTTTTCCACATCTCGTTACAGCCGTATTCTAAAATTGATTGACCTATTTTCCCCCCCATCAATCTATACACAATACTCCATAAAGAATAAGCTAAAACATGTTAAGAAATGTATTACAAATAAAAACTGAAATATCATATTTACATGTATTCAAACCCTTTACACAGTACTTTGTTGAAGCACCTTTGGCAGCGATTACAGCCTCGAGTCTTCTTGGGTATGATGCTACAAGCTTGGCACACCTGTATTTGGGGAGTTTCTCCCATTCTTCTCTTCAGATCCTCTCAAGCTCTGTCAGGTTCGATCATGACTGTCGCTGAACAGCTATTTTCAGGTCTCTCCAGAGATGTTCGATTGGGTTCAAGTCCGGGCTCTGGCTGGGCCATTCAAGACTTGTCCCGAAGCCACTCCTGTGTTGTCTTTACATTGTGCTTATGCAACAGTATAGCTTCCGTCCCTCTCCTTGCCCCTACCTGGGCTCGAACCAGGAACACATCGACAACAGCCACCCTCGTAGCATCGTTACCCATCGCTCCACAAAAGCCGCAATCCTTGCAGAGCAAGGGGAACAACTACTCAAGGTCTCAGAGCGAGTGATGTCACCAATTGAAACGCTATTAGCGCGCACCTCGCTAACTAGGTAGCCATTTCACATCGGTTACACTTAGGGTCGTTGTCCTGTAAGAAAGGTGAACCTTCGCCCAAGTCAGAGGTCCTGAGCGCTCTGGAGCGGGTTTTTAATCAAGGATCTCTGTACTTTGCTCCGTTCATCTTTCCCTCAATCCTGACTAGTCTCCCAGTCCCTGCCTCTGAAAAACATCCCCACAGCATGATGCCACTACCACCATGCTTCACCATAGGGATGGTGCCAGGTTTCCTCCAGACGTGACGTTTGGCATTCAGCCCAGAGAGTTCAATCTTGGTTTCATCAGACCAGATAATTTTGTTTCTCATGGTCTGAGTCTTTAGGTGCCTTTTGGCAAACTCCAAGTGGGCGTTCATGTGCCTTTTACGGAGGAGTGGCTTCCGTCTGGCCACTCTACAATAAAGGCCCGATTTGTGGAGTGCTGCAGAGATGGTCGTCCTTCTGGAAGTTTTCCCATCTTCACAGAGGAACTCTGTCAGAGTGACCCTTGGGTTCTTGGGCACCTTCCTGACCAACGCCTTTCTCCCCAAATTGCTGTTTGGTTGGGCAGCCAGCCCTAGGAAGAGTCTTGGTGGTTCCAAACTTCTTCCATTTAAGAATGATGGAGGCCACTGTGTTCTTGGGGACCTTCAATACTGCAGACAGTTTTTGGTACACTTCCCCAAATCTGTGCCTCGACACAATCCTGTCCCAGAGCTCTACGGACGTTTCCTTCGATCTCATGGCTTGGTTTTTGCTCTGACACACTGTCACCTATGGGACCTTACATAGACAGGTGTATGACTTTCCAACTCATGTCCAATCAATTGAATTTACCCCAGGTAGAAACATCAAGGATGATCAATGGAAACAGGATGCACCTCAGCTCAATATCGAGTCTCATAGCAAAGGGTCTGAATACATAAGGTATTTTATTTTTTTAAATTTTGCAAACATTTCAAACAACCTTTTTTTTCTCGCTTTGTCATTATGGTGTATTGTGCATAGATTGTTGAGGTAAAAAACATGTCATCCATTTTAGAACAAGGCTGTAACGTCACAAAATGTGGAAAAAGTCCGTGTCTGAATACTTTCCGAATGCACAAGTTATTGATAGGAAACCTACAGTAGTATATGATTGCAGTCCTCTCACATCTGAACTGTGCAAAGTCTAGATGATCAGTGTAATTTAACTACATACTAATACTATGTAATGCTGGTTAGTTTAATCAGTTTGGAAAATGAGTAATACAGTGTAGTAGATGGAAACAACGAAAAGACAGGGTGCAAAAATATTTATTGCTAATAAACCTGTTGTCAGTTGGTGTACATTGGCTGTATATTTACAATAGTAGAGTACAGAGGGAATGCCATGTGAGACAATAATCCAAAAACATTTAAATAAATACAAAGAGATTGCCACTGAACAAGACTACATACAAACCAAATCCTCCCATACAGCTGGACCAATAAGATTACAGAGAAGGAAAACAATTATATAAATGTATATATTTATAGTATAATCAGCAAATCCCATCCATAATGTATTTATTCAGCAGTCACCTTCCAGGGGTAATTTAAAATGGTCCTATGTTTCAGAAAACATATTCTATGATGTTAATATTAATCATATACAAGCCAACAACTCAGACAATGGAGGAGCAACATCCAACGTAGCAGATAGTTTACTTGTACAATGATGCAGGCAAACATTTTCTTTCCATAGCTTGTTTACTGAGCCAGACATTAATCTGTGCTGAAATGATAAGAGGGTGGAAAGAATAATTAACATGACCTCACCTAGCATAATACGCAGGCCCGAAGGCAGGATTGTTCCTACGGTTTGCTTACGCAAGTAATTATTCCATCATTATGTAGTTGTGTTTAGCCATTACAACATTACACTTATTCCTTCGGCTATTCACACAGACTAAGGAGTTAAAACAGTAGCTTACACAGCCATCTTTTTTTAGTGTCTGCATGATAGATGCTTCATTAAAAACAGTACAGAGTATTACAGTAAGACATGGCGCTGGAAAAACAAACAAAATGTCACAGTAACTGAAGTGCATGGAATGTTGAGCCGAGACATAAAATTCAATCTTCATACCATGTTTTTTGAATATACGATGTGTGTGGTGACCAGTGTGTTTCTAAATAAGTCATTCCCTAGCTAAAATATAGTGGGCTTTCTAAACATGCAGCAAGGTGGGTGGAGCGGTTCAACGCAGGCGACACTGTCAGAACTCCTTCGTGTCTTTGTCAAACAGATGGAGTCGCTGCTCGGCCGTCAGACCTTCCTTAAGACTCTGGAGACAGAGAGAGAAACAGAGAGACAAAAAAAAAAAAACTGTTAATGACCATGGCCAGGTTTGATTGTGACTTTAAAGTGGACAGGACTGAATCATTGAGGAAGCAGATTGATGCAAACAGAGAGGAGTATCATCAACGATCCACACAGAGACGTGCGCTCATTTCTCTCCTTGGTTAAAGTGATATTTCTCTGTAAGGTCCCAATGGCAGCAATTTTTTAAAAAAAAAGGTGATCCCATTCAAACCCACTAACGATGTGTGATTTTGGCATCCTGTTCGTTGTAGTCTGGTTGGGTAAATTACCTAAAGGAGAAGGGTAGGCCTATAGGTCCTCAGGCAGCCCTAGCTGTCCCAGGGCATGTCACGAGCCACAGACTGAGGACAGAAGGGGGAAACACACCGGCATGTGAGAGTAAGAGGTGAAACACACCTCACCACACTTACCAGGTTTCCTGACACGTGTTGGTACACTTTTTTCTACATCTGATAGAACCAGTCTAACCCACACTGAAATAGATGCACAAAGGGATTGTTTCAAGGTTTTAAGAGTAATTAAATAAAACTGCTGCATCCTCATAGGCCCAATAACCCACCCAATAAAGTACATTCACATGCTGGGGAAGTAAAAAGTTGCAGTGCAATGCAGTAGTTAACCAGAAGGTGGCAGTGTGTCACAGGTCAATGGCACTTGGCTAATATTGAACGGTCTCCATACACAACCTTCAGCTGCGGGAAACTTCTCCTCTACTGTGTAAATCAATTTAAGATGTCTTACTCAGGTGTTTAGAAGACGTACCTTTGACCTCATGGTGCGCTCTGAGCGTTTTGCGGCAGCAGCCGCCATCTTGAGAATGTCAGGGTTGCTTTTGGACTTCATGATATCTGATGAGATATCAGACAGCTTCTTTAACGACAAGTCATTTGGAAAAAGGGGCTAGTTGCAGCTTCTGAACTGTATACTATAGACGCTACTGTAATAAATAGACTACTCTGGCTGATGTTGAAAGGGGGTCAGTGTGTTGCCGGTTGGAGACAGTCTGGACTATATTTGACATTAGATAATTTCTTATGTAAATTCAGAGGCCAAATTCAAATTGAGGCATTGTGGCACATTGGTCATGACCGAAACAACCACCAACCAATCAAAAGGTTGAACGCTCAGAGGTAATAGTGCTATGTGTAAGGAGAAAAATGGTCAGTGTTCAGGGCAACGGTGTGTGTCCCAAATGGTACCCTATTCCCTATATAGTGCACTACTTTTAACCAGGACCCATAGGGCTCTGGTCAAAAGTAGCACACTATGTAGGGATATATGGTGCCATTTGTAGCACACTATATGTAGGGAATAGGGTGTCATTTGTAGTACACTATGTAGGGAATAGGGTGCCATTTGTAGTACACTATGTAGGGAATAGGGTGTCATTTATAGCAAACATATGGAGTAGAAGGATAGAAAGTCTTCTATATTCCTACCATATCCTCCTGCCCTCTCCACCTCCTCCAGTGAGGGTTCCCCCAGTGCCTCGTGGGCCAGCTGCAGCTGTTCTCTGAGCCTCCCCAGGTCTCGCTCTGCTTTGGCCTTCACGATGCTCAGCTCTGTGTAGATGTCCTTGTACTTGTCCGTTGCATACTTCTTATCCTGGCGGGACGAAGGATACATAGTTTAGGGAGGTTGGGTGAGGAATACAACCTCAGCATAAAAAAAAAATGAGAAAATAGTATAAAATACATTGAAAAACTATAAAAAGCAGTTGTAGATAACTTGGGTCTCGGGACTTACTCTTTGGGCGACCTGGAGTTCATCCTTCAGAGAGTTGATCTCCTGTTTCAGATACTGGACCTCCGACTCCTTCACCCTCAACATCACCTGGCAAGGAAGAGGAAAACTAAGATTCAGTGGCACATTTCAGCATAAAGAACTGTCCCCTTTTGACAAACAGGAAGAGTTCAGCTAATTTCAAATCAAGTCCAATCTTGGGTTCACCTCGAGAGGAGCTTACCTCTAGTTCGTACAGTTCCTTCCCATGTGTGACGTTGCAGGCGTCTCCACCCCCGGCTTCAGTGGCCATAGAGCGCATCTTAGTGATCTCTGCAGCTAGACGGTTGTTCAGCTCCTACAGACACAAGGCACATTAGGTGTCATGGTAAGTGTGAGGACTATTATCAGGGTGTGTGTGTGCCTGGGTGTGTGTGTGTGCACCTGGTTGTGTGCGTTGAGCTCCTGGTTCTCCCTCTGACACTGTCTGAGGGCCTGTCTCTCAGCCTCCAGGGCCTGGGCCAGGTGGGCGTTCTCCAGACACTTCTGAGAGTACTGCTCTGACAGCACCTCGATCTCCCTCTGGAACGAACACAGCTCCTCTCTGCAACACGGGGGGGAGATAGAGTTAACACAGGAAAACACTCGGTAAGTCAGACCATACAAGGCAAAACACTCACCCAACCAATACCATACCTTTATATTTGCAACACTCAGGAGACTCAACCAAAGACCATGCTGAGCTCTCTTTTCCCTCATAATAGCTGACCAAAGGAAATAGTAGTACAGAGCATAGAAAACTCCATTTTGTAGGGTGAGCAGGGAAACGCCCTGTAAGGAGCCAGGTTCGGAAGGGGGAAATTACAAAAACTCCTTCCTTCATATTTTAGTTCTGGCCAGACACTGGAGTGGTGCTTCAATGCATCTAGAGTCTAGACAGACCGAGCCAGACTGCTCCTAATCAGTTCCTTAATAAACACCAGACAGACTGATGAAACGCCCTTGGCCTGACAGAACTGGAAATGTGTCTGTCTGTAATTCCAGCCTTGGCAAGATCACTAGCCGCCACCGCAGTTCCAGGTTGCCCTAGTTACAGCTGGCAAGGCACAGACAGTCACATTCACATACTGGCTTTGCCCAACCTTTCATTCCCATGGCTCTGGGTTGGGTTTGAACTTGAATGAAAAAGACGGCATTGCAAAATTCAGTTATCTTGAATATCCCCATTTTGACAGATGGACAACTTTCCCCCCAACGCTGTTTTGCTGCTCAAACTGATGTTCATAATATGCAATGACAGGACATCTGCAGTTACACCTGTGACTGAGGTGAACTATGTGTCATGTGATATCATGACCTTTGCAGATTGGGCAGGCGAGGAGAAATGCCTTCACACGTCATCACAACTAATTATCAGCCCAAAACGTATAAACTCAGAGACCTCTTCATAATGAACAGAGCCATTGACGAAAATAGGAGATTGTCGAAAAGTATCGAAATAAATCCAAAGAATATATTTATTACCGTAATGTAAAGCTGGCAATTTCTCATGTCTCGACCGCTACGTCTGGAAGTAGTGCACGACACTCGCCCGACAGTTTCCCTCCCCTCCAAGCAGGGCAGTACAAACAGAATTGTCTTGTGGAGCCCAACACTCCAACAGTAAAAATCATAACAGATCAACGTTTTTGAAACAGCTGAAATGTATAGACTGTCTCAAATATAAGGAAACATGTTTTGTTGGGTTTTTATCGGAAATTGCAGTAGCAAAAAACAAAACGGTCAATGGTGATTGGCTGGCTGCACTGAGCCACGTAAAACAGCTGATCTCAACTCCCCAGTGAATTACCCACGTTTTCAGTCAGAATTTGCTTTTACCACACGTAAGGACTTGCATGTTATTAATAAAAATGAAGCCTGGTTTGTTCTAATGGGTGTAAGGTAGGTACTTTACTTTTACATCCGTGTTAGAGGGGTAATTACTCATTTTTGATGAAGCAGGTGAAGCACTTGATGAAGCAGGTTGGTAGCTTTACCTAGCTAGCAGTAACTGTGCTTTTGCCTTGAAACTAAAATGTTATGAGTGTATGGACGAGAAAACAAACCCTTTCATTGTCTGCACATGCTTGTGAATTGTTGCATTATTCAAGAGCATAATGTGGTGTGATTGCATTATTCAAGGGTGTAATATGATTAAGATGGAAACGTGCTTGCATAGTTGAAGTGTTTGTTAAAAGCATGTGTACTGGCTAGAGGCTATAGTGGGATATTTACAGTACATTTTAACTGCAGGCCCGAACCCTCTCTCGGCACATGACATTCCTTTGCTAATGTAAATTGAAAGTTTATGTAAATTGTAATCTTGTTGCGCAGCCTATGCTACAACTCTCGTCAATCTGTATAGGCTCAGAGACTCAGGCCAATTGAAATTATTGATCAGCTGATTTAATTTTTGAGGAGATCAGCAGTAATTTTTGCAGTCCCATTTATACCACTTTCTTGCCAGTATACCCCATATATATATATATATATATATATATATATATATATATATATATATATATATATATATACATATATACATATATACATATATACATATATACATATATACATATATACATATATACATATATACATACATACATACATATACATACATACATACATACATACATACATACATACATACATACATACATACATACATACATACATACATACATACATACATACACACACATACATACATAGTGCCTTGCGAAATTATTCGGCTCCCTTGAACTTTGCGACCTTTTGCCGCATTTCAGGCTTCAAACATAAAGATATAAAACTGTATTTTTTTGTGAATAATCAACAACAAGTGGGACACAATCATGAAGTGGAACGACATTTATTGGATATTTCAAACTTTTTTAACAAATCAAAAACTGAAAAATTGGGCGTGCAAAATTATTCAGCCCCTTTACTTTCAGTGCAGCAAACTCTCTCTAGAAGTTCCGTGAGGATCTCTGAATGATCCAATGTTGACCTAAATGACTAATGATAAATACAATCCACCTGTGTGTAATCAAGTCTCCATATAAATGCACCTGCACTGTGATAGTCTCAGAGGTCCGTTAAAAGCGCAGAGAGCATCATGAAGAACAAGGAACACACCAGGCAGGTCCGAGATACTGTTGTTTAAAGCCGGATTTGGATACAAAAAGATTTCCCAAGCTTTAAACATCCCAAGGAGCACTGTGCAAGCGATAATATTGAAATGGAAGGAGTATCAGACCACTGCAAATCTACCAAGACCTGGCCGTCCCTCTAAACTTTCAGCTCATACAAGGAGAAGACTGATCAGAGATGCAGCCAAGAGGCCCATGATCACTCTGGATGAACTGCAGAGATCTACAGCTGAGGTGGGAGACTCTGTCCATAGGACAACAATCAGTCGTATATTGCACAAATCTGGCCTTTATGGAAGAGTGGCAAGAAGAAAGCCATTTCTTAAAGATATCCATAAAAAGTGTCGTTTAAAGTTTGCCACAAGCCACCTGGGAGACACACCAAACATGTGGAAGAAGGTGCTCTGGTCAGATGAAACCAAAATTGAACTTTTTGGCAACAATGCAAAACGTTATGTTTGGCGTAAAAGCAACACAGCTCATCACCCTGAACACACCATCCCCACTGTCAAACATGGTGGTGGCAGCATCATGGTTTGGGCCTGCTTTTCTTCAGCAGGGACAGGGAAGATGGTTAAAATTGATGGGAAGATGGATGGAGCCAAATACAGGACCATTCTGGAAGAAAACCTGATGGAGTCTGCAAAAGATCTGAGACTGGGACGGAGATTTGTCTTCCAACAAGACAATGATCCAAAACATAAAGCAAAATCTACAATGGAATGGTTCAAAAATAAACATATCCAGGTGTTAGAATGGCCAAGTCAAAGTCCAGACCTGAATCCAATCGAGAATCTGTGGAAAGAACTGAAAACTGCTGTTCACAAATGCTCTCCATCCAACCTCACTGAGCTCGAGCTGTTTTGCAAGGAGGAATGGGAAAAATGTTCAGTCTCTCGATGTGCAAAACTGATAGAGACATACCCCAAGCGACTTACAGCTGTAATCGCAGCAAAAGGTGGCGCTACAAAGTATTAACTTAAGGGTGCTGAATAATTTTGCACGCCCAATTTTTCAGTTTTTGATTTGTTAAAAAAGTTTGAAATATCCAATAAATGTCCACTTCATGATTGTGTCCCACTTGTTGTTGATTCTTCACAAAAAAATACAGTTTTATATCTTTATGTTTGAAGCCTGAAATGTGGCAAAAGGTCGCAAAGTTCAAGGGGGGCGAATACTTTCGCAAGGCACTGTATATATATATATTTATATCGATATATATAGATATTATATTATATTATATTATATTATATATATATATTATATATATATATATAAAATAATATCTATATATATCTATATAAAAAAATATAATATCTATATATATCTATATAAAAAAATATAATATCTATATATATCTATATAAAAAAATATAATATCTATATATATATATATAAAAAATATAATATAATACATATATATATATATATATATATATATATATATATATATATATATATATATATATATATATATACATACACACACACACACACACTGAACAAAAATATAAATGCTTCATGCAACAATTTCAAAGATTTTCCTGAGTTACAGTTCATTTAGGTAAATCAGCCAATAGAAATCAATTCATTAGGCCCTAATCTATGGATTTCACATGGCTGGGAATAAAATATATGCATCTGTTGGTCACAGATACCTTAAAAAAAAGTAGGGGCATGGATCAGAAAACCAGTCAATATCTGGTGTGACCACCATTTGCCTCATGCAGCCCGACATCTCCGTCGCATAGAGTTGCCATCGATAAAATGCAATTGTCCGTAGCTTATGCCTTCCCATACCATAACCCCACCACCATGGGGCA
The DNA here is from genome assembly GCF_057628025.1 of Oncorhynchus mykiss. Classification (NCBI taxonomy): domain Eukaryota; kingdom Metazoa; phylum Chordata; class Actinopteri; order Salmoniformes; family Salmonidae; genus Oncorhynchus; species Oncorhynchus mykiss. The sequence goes on from NC_143041.1 coordinate 11,826,406, forward strand.
CTCTGTTCACAATATTGACATCAGCAAACCGCTCGACCCCACACTACGCCATACACATGGTCTGCGTTAGTGAGGCCGGTTGGACGTATTGCCAAATGATCTAAAACGACGTTGGAGGTGGCTTATGGTAGAGAAATTAACATTGAATTATCTGGCAACAGCTCTGGTGGACATTCCTAGTCAGCATGCCAATTGCACACTCCCTCAAAAGACATCTGTTGCATTCTGTTATGTGACAAAACTGCACATTTTAGAGTGGCCTTTTATTGTCCCCAGCACAAAGTGCACCTGTGTAATGACCATGCTGTTTAATCAGATTCTTGATATGCCACACCTGTCAGGTGGATGGATCATCTTGGCAAAGGAGAAATGCTCACCAACAGGGATGTAAATACATTTGTGCACAATATATGAGAGAAATAGGATTTTTGTGTGTATGGAAATTTATGGGATCTTTAATTTCAGCTCATGAAACATGGGACCAACACTTAACATGTTGTGTATATTTTTGTTCAGTCTACATCTCTTACGTAGCTGGCACTGGGAAGGGGTCGGAACAAGAGACATAAAAAGAAAATGATACTTCGACCCCGCCCTTGTCATGGTAACCTGACAGTGATGTCATTGATCAAAGTTCTAATTCCTCTGACAGAATGCACCCATTTTATTTCTTCACATCAACAACCGTATGTTAACTATTTTTAGCGCTATGGTGCTATGGTCAAATGACATGAAAATAGAGCTCTTTGGTCATGCACACCAGTGGTGGGTTTGATGCCGAAATAAGGATGCATAAGCAGAAAAGAACCCCATACCTACTGTAAAATATGGTGGTGGATATTTGATGGAATACATTTTTGTAAACAAATTTTCATGATATCCAAATTTGTAGTTACAGTCTTGTACCGTCGATGCAACTCCTCTATGGACTCGGGAGAGGCAAAGGTTGAGAGCCATGCATCCTCCGAAACACGACCCTGCCAAGCCGCACTGCTTCTTGACACACTACTGCTCCCTTAACCCAGAAGCAAACCGCACCAATGTGTCAGCTGAAACACCGTCCAGCTGGCGACCGAAGACAGCTTGCAAGGAGTCGCTAAAGCGCGATGGGACAAGGAAATCCCGGCCAGCCAAACCCTCCCCTAACCTGGATGACGCTGGGCCAATGGTTCTCCCGGTCACGGCTGGCTTTGACACCGCCTGGGATCGAACCTGGGTCTGTGGTTCGAATCCAGGCTGCATCACATCCGGCCACATGGATTGAATTAAAAAGGGCAGTCCATAAGTGCAGAGGAAGGATATGGTCTAAAATGGTCTAAAACCCCTCCCGATGTGTTCTCGAAACTCATAAAACACTTTAGAAAAAGGCTCATGCCGTTATCCTCACAAAGAGAGGTATTGAAAACGGATGCCAATAACTTTGACCCATATCTTTTTGAAAAAATAAATGATTACTGGTTAATTTTTTTTACAAATCTGAGAAATTGTATTAGTTTCCAATAATATAATTGGCCAATTTTTTGTTGTTGCATACAATAATAGCTCAGTACTTGTATTATATATTTTATACAGTCTTTTTTTTTTTTTTACCAAGGGTGGCAATCATTTTGGACCTGGCTGTATGCTAAAGGTTAAGGCAGTTATTCGGGAGCGATGGGGACTTGAGACAGTAGTTTTGACTGGAGAAAAACAGTAAACATTGTAAACATTGACTCAAGTCTGGACTGAAAATTTGAGTCTTGACTCTAAATGAAGACCTGAGACTTGATCTGCTTATTGAGAGTTCAAGATTGTATGATCTTGGAGTGACTTTGTATCGTGTACTGTATATAATATGCTTGTGGTACTTAAGGGATATGATAACTTGAAGATAATATGGTCTTGGCGATGGTAATGTGCTTGTGGTACTGAGGGGAAATGATAGTAGCGATGAGGGGGCAAAACTATTTTTTGACAGTTACAATATATCGTCAAAAAATAATATCCCGATATGTATCATTTTGACAATATTGCAATATTATTTTAGCGCTAGTTGGCTGTACCTGCACCAAAACTCCAGTATTTTTTCTTCAAAGCTTGTTCTCCATTTTTTTAAAATAGGGCGAAAAATACGTTTTCCGCACTTTTACATCGATTCGCAATAAAATCACATAATCGAATCACAATACATAAAGAATTGTGAGAATAACAATACATATCGTATCGGCACCAAAGTATCGTGATAACATAGTATTGTGAGGCCCCTGTCAATTTCCAGCCCTACATGACATGATATCTTAACTTACTCGTGCTGCCTGCATATCTCCTCTATGTCTGCATTCTCTGTGTTGCTGTTGGACTTGCGGGCCTTGTCCAGTTCCTTCTCCAGCTCCGACCGGTGTGCGTTCTTCATCGCCTCGATCGCTGGGGCAACCAAAACAAAGAACGTTGTTATTGGGGGAAGAGCTCTGGCATAGCTGGACCATCTGCTAACTAAAAAAACTAAATCAAATCAAATTGTATTTGTCACATGCGCCCAACATTGTAGACATTACAGTGAAATGCTTACTTACAAGCTTAACTCAAGAAATAGAGTTAAGAAAATATTGACTAAATAAACAAAATTAAAGAATGTAATGAAAAGTAACAAAAAAATAACAATAACAAGGCTACAGTGCCTTGCAAAAGTATTCACCCCCCTTGGCATTTTTCCTATTTTGTTGCATTACAACCTATAATTTAAATGGATATTTATTTGGATTTCATGTAATGGACATACACAAAAGAGTCCAAATTGGCAAAGAGAATTTGAAAACTTTTTTCAAAAAATTCGAAAAAATAAAAAAAATGGAGCGTACATATGTATATGTTGCCCCTAAATAAGATCTGGTGCAACCAATTATCTTCAGAAGTCACATAATTAGTTAAATAAAGTCCACCTGTGTGCAGTCTAAATGTCACATGATCTGTCACATGATCTCAGTATATACAGTGCCTTGCGAAAGTATTCGGCCCCCTTGAACTTTGCGACCTTTTGCCACATTTCAGGGTTCAAACATAATACATTTGCCACTGTATTTTTTTGTGAAGAATCAACAACAAGTGGGACACAATCATGAAGTGGAACGACATTTATTGGATATTTCAAACTTTTTTAACAAATCAAAAACTGAAAAATTGGGCGTGCAAAATTATTCAGCCCCCTTAAGTTAATACTTTGTAGTGCCACCTTTTGCTGCGATTACAGCTGTAAGTCGCTTGGGGTATGTCTCTATCAGTTTTGCACATCGAGAGACTGAAATGTTTTCCCATTCCTCCTTGCAAAACAGCTCGAGCTCAGTGAGGTTGGATGGAGAGCATTTGTGAACAGCAGTTTTCAGTTCTTTCCACAGATTCTCGATTGGATTCAGGTCTGGACTTTGACTTGGCCATTCTAACACCTGGATATGTTTATTTTTGAACCATTCCATTGTAGATTTTGCTTTATGTTTTGGATCATTGTCTTGTTGGAAGACAAATATCCGTCCCAGTCTCAGGTCTTTTGCAGACTCCATCAGGTTTTCTTCCAGAATGGTCCTGTATTTGGCTCCATCCATCTTCCCATCAATTTTAACCATCTTCCCTGTCCCTGCTGAAGAAAAGCAGGCCCAAACCATGATGCTGCCACCACCATGTTTGACAGTGGGGATGGTGTGTTCAGGGTGATAAGCTGTGTTGCTTTTACGCCAAACATAACGTGTTGCATTGTTGCCAAAAAGTTCAATTTTGGTTTCATCTGACCAGAGCACCTTCTTCCACATGTTTGGTGTGTCTCCCAGGTGGCTTGTGGCAAACTTTAAACAACACTTTTTATGGATATCTTTAAGAAATGGCTTTCTTCTTGCCACTCTTCCATAAAGGCCAGATTTGTGCAATATACGACTGATTGTTGTCCCATGGACAGAGTCTCCCACCTCAGCTGTAGATCTCTGCAGTTCATCCAGAGTGATCATGGGCCTCTTGGCTGCATCTCTGATCAGTCTTCTCCTTGTATGAGCTGAAAGTTTAGAGGGACGGCCAGGTCTTGGTAGATTTGCAGTGGTCTGATACTCCTTCCATTTCAATATTATCGCTTGCACAGTGCTCCTTGGGATGTTTAAAGCTTGGGAAATCTTTTTGTATCCAAATCCGGCTTTAAACTTCTTCACAACAGTATCTCGGACCTGCCTGGTGTGTTCCTTGTTCTTCATGATGCTCTCTGCGCTTTTAACGGACCTCTGAGACTATCACAGTGCAGGTGCATTTATATGGAGACTTGATTACACACAGGTGGATTGTATTTATCATCATTAGTCATTTAGGTCAACATTGGATCATTCAGAGATCCTCACTGAACTTCTGGAGAGAGTTTGCTGCACTGAAAGTAAAGGGGCTGAATAATTTTGCACGCCCAATTTTTCAGTTTTTGATTTGTTAAAAAAGTTTGAAATATCCAATAAATGTCGTTCCACTTCATGATTGTGTCCCACTTGTTGTTGATTATTCACAAAAAAATACAGTTTTATATCTTTATGTTTGAAGCCTGAAATGTGGCAAAAGGTCGCAAAGTTCAAGGGGGCCGAATACTTTCACAAGGCACTGTATATACATACACCTGTTCTGAAAGGCCCCAGAGTCGGCAATACCACCAAGCAAGGGGCACCACCAAGAAAGCAGCACCATGAAGATTAAGGAGCTCTCCAAACAGGTCAGGGACAAAGTTGTGGAAAAGTACAGATCAGGGTTGGGTTATAAAAGAATATAAGAAACTTTGAACATCCCACGGAGCACCATTAATTAAATCCATTAATAAAAAATTTAAAGAATATGGCACCACAACAAACCTGCCAAGAGAGGGCCGCCCACCAAAACTCACAGACCAGGCAAGGAGGGCATTAATCAGAGAGGCAACAAAGAGACCAAAGATAACCCTGAAGGAGCTGCAAAGCTCCACAGTGGAGATTGGAGTATCTGTCCATAGAACCACTTTAAGCCGTACACTCCACAGAGCTGGGCTTTACGGAAGAGTAGCCAGAAAAAGCCATTGCTTAAAGAAAAAAATCAGAAAACACATTTGGTGTTTGCCAAAAGGCATGTGGGAGACTCCCCAAACATTTGGAAGAAGGTACTCACTCTGGTCAGATGAGACTAAAATCGAGCTTTTTGGCCATCAAGGAAAACACTGTCTGGCGCAAACCCAACACCTCTCATCACCCCCCAGAACATCATCCTCACAGTTAAGCATGGTGGTGGCAGCATCATGTGTGGGGATGTTTTTCCATCGGCAGGGACTGGGAAACCGGTCAGAATTCAAGGAATGATGGATGGTGCTAAATACAGGGAAATTCTTCAGGGAAACCTGTTTCAGTCTTCCGGATATTTGAGACTGGAACAGAGGTTCACCTTCCAGCAGGACATTGACCCTAAGCATACTGCTAAAGCAACACTCGAGTGGTTTAAGGGGAAACATTGACATGTCTTAGAATGGCCCAGTTAAAGCCCAGACCTCAATCCAATTGAGAATCTGTGGTATGACCTAAAGATTGCAGTACACCAGCGGAACCCATCCAACTTGAAGGAGCTGGAGAAGTTTTGCCTTGAAGAATGGGCAAAAATCCCAGTGGCTAGATGTGCCAAGCTCATAGAGTCATACCCCAAGAGACTTGCAGCTGTAATTGCTGCATTAGGTGGCTCTACAAAGTATGGACTTTGGGGAGGTGAATAGTTACGCACGCTCAAGTTCTGTTTCTTTGTCTTTATTTGTTTCAAAATAAAAAAATATTTTGCATCTTCAAAGTGGTAGGCATGTTGTGTAAATCAAATGATTCAAACCTCCCCCCAAAAATCTATTTTAATTCCAGGTTGTAAGGCAATAAAATAGGAAAAATGCCAAGGGGGGTGAATACTTTCGCAAGCCACTGTATATACAGGGGGTACCGGTACCGAGTCAATGTGCAGGGCTACAGGTTAGTCGAGCTAATTTGTACATGTAGGTAGGGGTAAAGTGACTATGCATAGATAATAAACAGCGAGTAGCAATAGTATAAAAACAAGGGGGGGGGGGGGTCAATGTAAATTGTCCAAGTGGCCAGCTGGAGCCTTTTGGACCTTGGCTTGGCGCTCCGGTACTGCTTGCCGTGCGGTAACAGAGAGAACAGTCTATGACAAAAAAAAGTGGTAACTGTTTGAAAGAAAAATCCACTATTTTAAAGCAGAGCCCAAAGACCATGTTAACTCACAATTATGGGTTTGCAAACACAAGTGAACAAAATACTTAATGTTAGCCTGATGCTACTGCTAGCAAGGGACACTCGGCCTATATGATTACTAAGGTGCTAATGCTGATAGCTATCGTAATTACTACTGACCGGCTATGGTAGCAGCAGTCTCCTCGGCTAGCAGCCTCTCCTTTTCCTCGTGTAGGTTTTCCAGCTCTCTCTGGTGTTTCCTCTGCAGCTCGTCGATCACCTTCTGGTGGGAATCCTCCATGGCAGTAAAGCCCCTCTCACAGGTGGCCTATTAATGGAGGGTAATGTGGGAAAAGTGAGTCCACATGCAACCATAAGCTAGGGCCAAGAGTTTTTCCTGTCAGACCATGTGCCATGACTATGAAAAACTCTTGACCCTAGTTATCGTGTATAGAGGGCCATAAAAAAAATTCCTGGACAAGTCAAACTCTGGATCTAGTTAAAGCCAATCAACTCTGATCCAGATCTTGTCCAGCTCAGGAAAAACTCCTGGCCCTAGCATCAACCATTGCTGACCATCCATTCATTGACACTGATCACTGATGACAAACACCGAGCAAGCTACTGCACATTTAGCCATAAGCAACATAAGCATATGGTACAAAGTGTTAAGAAAATAACAGAACACACAATATGTTAAAGGATGTGTAGGCAGCAAGAACGTCATGTGATTGAGAAGGCTGTGTTCTGTAATTATCCCTGCAACAGTAAAGTTATTCAACCACTGCCAGGTTTTTAGCTAAGTAAACTCTGGGCCACTTGCAAATAAAACACCTATTACAAATGTAGTTAATGTCTAGTGTGATATTGTTTGCGGTCTAGGGTGGCGGGTAACCTTGCGGTGAAGACCGTTGGGCCAGTAACCGAAAGGTTGCTGTTTTGAAACCCCGAGCTGACAAAGTGAAAAATCTGCTTCAGTGCCCTAGAGCAAGGCACTTAACCCTAATTGCTCCTGTAAGTCACTCTGCATAAAAGTGTCTGCTAAATTACTAAAATGTAAAGGTCTATAATTTGAAAAACCTATAATCTGTTACCATTGAACAAAATAGAATGTAGGAGGTTAAGATGAGACCAAACAAAACAATGGATAATAGGCTGATTCTGTGGGGACAGACAGTGGAATCTGTCGTCATCGTGATGTGGCAGGGCCAGCCTGTCTGTGGATTGCCTTTCAGTAGTATAGACCAGAGTTAACCCCAAACTTGGTCCCGGGGCCCCACCGGGTGTAGGGCTGGACGATATATCGAAGTAATTTGATTAATTCTAATGTATGCTTTTGCTCGATATTCCAAATGCCTGTATCGCAGAATGAAGTTTTTTTGTATTTCTCGGTTTTTTTTGCGTTTATGTCCGCTTGTTCTCATGTTGTCGTTTTGGTCTCGTTCGCTCCTTCTGTGCACCTTCCCATTACACCAGAGATCTGTATATAACTATAAAATCCACCCCAAACAATGGGAGTCGTTGGCCCAAAGGCGGGAAGGCAGGCGACAAGCTTAGCATCTAAATAAGCGCATAGGGCATATTTTGGACAGATTTTGTCGAGAGTGAAACCTCCAGGTTTGCTTCTTTGTCCCAAGGCCCTCCCCTTACCACTCACAACAACAAAGATGAGAGATCAATCACTTCTTCCTCTCTGACAAATGGTTTCAACTCGTTACACGGAGACATTATTTTACTGTAATAGAGAAGATAAACTTTCGAACCATACCTTGTTTGTTTCAACTCCTCAAATGTCGAGAAGAACAGATACTACTAAAACGTATGTACCAATGAACATTAATTCTGGAAATGTAATGCTCAGTACCACATATCGCTAGCAGCCTTGAAATCAAATAAAGATTGTTATACTAGCTGTTTAGTCTGTGTTTTATAAATGTGCAATAAGTATAAAACAAATAAGGAACTGGCAACTCATTCTCATTCTGAAAAAAAAGGGAGGGCACTTGATTTCAGTATCTGAACAATATGGACAGGCTAGCATGCTTTTCAAACAGTTGGTGAAAGACAGAAGGTTGTGTTAATAACAATTCAACTTGTGAAATTATAGTTTGATCCAAGTGCTTGGGCTTGAGAGATTGTTTTTGAGGTGTTCATTTTCTATAATGCCTGCTACATTATTAGTGAATGTGCATTATGCATGGTTCTGGTTACATTTAAAGTTACAAAAAACAGGTACAACTATTTTTGATAAAATAATTAAATTATAAGTGTATCTTATGGTTGTGGAAGGTATATATATTCAGCCTAGGTTCTGGATAATATGGAGTTGGTCTTTTTCCAAATAGGGCTATCTTCTGTATACCACCCCTACAGTACCTTGTCACAACACAACTGACTGGCTCAAACGCATAAAGAAGGAAAGAAATTCCACAAATGAACTTTTAACAAGGCACACCTGTTAATTGAAATGCATTCCAGCTGACTACATCATTAAGCTAGTTGAGAGAACGCCAATAGTGTGCAAAGCTGTCAAGGCAAAGGGTGGCTATTTTGAAGAATCTCAAATATAAAACATATTTAGATTTGTTAAACACTTTTTTGGTTACGACATGATTCCATATGTGTTATTTCATAGTTTTGATGTTTTCACTACTATTCTACAAAGTAGAAAATAGTAAAAAATAAAGAAAAACTCTGAAATGAGTAGTTGTGTCCAAACATTTGATTGGTACTGTATATCGTGACTCGGCCATAAGTTTGAGAAAATTGAGATGAGTTTTAGACCTTTTCGCTCAGCCCTACCTGGGTGCATATTTGTATTTTTTCCCCCCTAGCACTACACAGTGGATTCAGATAATCAAAACTTGATGATGAGTTGAGTATTTGAATCAGTTGTGTAGTACTGGGGCCAAAAGCCGAAACGTGCACCATGGGGAGGTCCCAGGACTGAGTTTGGGAAACCTTGATATAGAGAAAGGAGGCTGGGGGGGGGGGTAATCCTGATCAACACGGCTTTAGAGAGAGCCATTCACAATGCTATTATAATTACAGTGCATGTTTCCACAAGAGGGGATTTGAATAGCCTTCCGACCAGCTCGACCCAAAACCTACTTCCGTCCTCTATTCAGCACTGCTAATCCGAGTACTCAGTCAAAGGTGCTGTCCTATGCTCCCTCTCTAGCCAAAGTCTGTTTTCACAAGGATAAGTCCCCAGTGCTCGGGAAACTGGCCCAGATGGGAACGAACTGAGAGACTGAGAGTGAGCCAACTTCCTGGCTGGATATACAGTTGAAGTCGTAAGTTAAAATACACTTAGATTGTGTGGGGTCATTAAAACTAGTTTTTCAACCACTCCACACATTTCTTGTTAACAAACCACAGTTTTGGCAAGTCGGCTGGACATCTACTTTGTGCATGACACAATACATTTTTCCAACAATTGTTTACAGACAGATTGTTTCACTTATAATTCACTGAATCACAATTCCAGTGGGTCAGAAGTTTACATACACTAAGTTGACTGTGCCTTTAAACAGCTTGGACAATTACAGAAAACGATGTCAGGCCTTTAGAAGCTTCTGATAGGCTAATTAACATAATTTGAGTCAATTGGAGGTGTACCTGTGGATGTATTTCAAGGTCTACCTTCAAACTCCGTGCCTCTTTGCTTGACATCATGGGAAATGTAAAATAAATCAGCCAAGACCCCAGAAAAATAATTGTAGACCTCCACAAGTCTGGTGCGCCTGAAGGTACCACGTTCATCTGTACAAACAATAGTACGCAAGTATAAACACCATGGGACCACGCAGCCGTTATACCGCTCAGGAAGGAGACGCGTTCTGTCTCCTAGACATGAGATGAACGTACTTTGGTGCGAAAAGTGCAATTCAATCATGTACAAAAGGGGTCCTATATCGACATAACCTGACAGGCCCGCTCAGCAAGGAAGAAACCACTGCTCTAAAACTGCCATTAAAAAAGCCAGACTGCGGTTTGCAACTTCACACGGAGACAAAGATCATACTTTTTGGAGAAATGTCCTCTGGTCTGATGAAACAAAAATATAACTGTTTGGCCATAATGACCATCGTTGTGTTTGGAGGAAAAAGGGGGAGGCTTGCAAGCCGAAGAACACCATCCCAACCATGAAGCACGGGGAGGCAGCATCATGTTGTGGGGTGCTTTGCTGCAGGAGGGACTGGTGCACTTCATAAAATTGATGGCAAATTGAAGCAACATCAAGACATCAGTCAGGAAGCTGAAGCTTGGTCGCAAATGGGTCTTCCAAATGGACAATGACCCCAAGCATGCTTCCAAAGTTGTAGCAAAATGGCTTAAGGACGACAAAGTCAAGGTATTGGAGTGGCCATCCCAAAGCTCTGACGTCAAGCCTATAGAAAATTTGTGGGCAGAACTGAAAAAGCTTGTGCGAGCAAGGCCTACAAACCTGATTCCGTTACATCAGCTCTGTCAGGAGGAATAGGCCAAAATTCACCCAACTTATTGTGGGAAGCTTGTGGAAGGCTACCCAAAACATTTGACCCACGTTAAACAATTTAAAGGCAATGCTACCAAATACTAATTGAGTGTGTGTAAACTTCTGATCCACTGGGAATGTGATGAAAGAAATAAAAGCTGAAATAAATCACTCTACTATTATTCTGACATTTCACATTCTTAAAATAAATTGGTGATCCTAACTAACCTAAAACAGGGAATTGTTACTTGGATTAAATGTCAGGAATTGTGAAAAACTAAGTTTAAATGTACTTGGCTAATGTGTATGTAAATTTCCGACTAACTGTATAGGGACACTTCCTGTTGTGACTTCACAACAAGCAACACGTGCCCTTTGTTTAGTGTGTGTGTGGCCGGTGTTTAGTATACAACTACACTATTGAGAAATTTGCAAACAAAGTGTGGGTCTAACTCAGGGAATGTGCTGTTCAAGGGATGAAACCTGTCCTGCACACACAGCAGCCATCTATGGCCAGGAAGAGCACTGCTACTGCACAAATACCTGGCTACCACCTGTCCATCCCTATACACAACAACAATACAAAGATTATATCACCAGCAGCAACAAAATACATGGAATAGCATGTGTCTTGCATTTCATGTCATCTGTGCATCCAACTGTGTCGTAAACCGGACTAGAAGATCTACATGTAACTGACAAAATAAAGGAAACACCAACATAGTCTCAACAAGTGTCTTAATAGGTTGTTGGGCCACCACGAGCTTACAGAACAGCTTCAGTGTGCATTGACATAGATTCTACAAGTGTCTGGAACTCTATTGGAGGAATGCGATACCATTCTTTCATGAGAAATTCCATATTTTGTAGTTTGTTGATGGTGGTGAAAAACGCCGTCTTAGACGCCACTCCAGAATCTCCATTAAGATTAAATTGGGTTGAGATCTGGTTACTGAGAAGCCTCTTTCAAAGTGACAGATCTCTTCTTACAGTCATGCTAGCCAAAATAATAGGCAACTGGGCATTTTATACATGACCCCATGTTAAATGCTTAATTAACTCAACCACACCTATGTGGAAGCACCTGCTTTCAAAATACATTGTATCTCTAATTTACTTAAGTGTTTCCTTTATTTTGGAAGTTACATGCATGTTTCTTTCCTGAGGTTCAAGACTAATAAACACATGCAGAAAACAACAGCTCTTAAAACTATTCATATACAGTCGTGGCCTAAAGTTTTGAGAATGAAAATTCATATTTGTGTCACAAAGTCTGCTGCCTCAGTTTGTATGATGGCAATTTTCATATACTCCAGAATGTTATGAAGAGTGATAAGATGAATTGCAATTAATTGCAAAGTCCCTCTTTGCCATACAAATGAACTGAATCCCCCAAAAACATTTCCACCGCATTTCAGCCCTGCCACAAAAGGACCAGCTGACATCATGTCAATGATTCTCTTGTTAACACAGGTGTGAGTGTTGATGAGGACAAGGCTGGAGATCACTCTGTCATGCTGATTGAGTTTGAATAACAGACTGGAAGCTTCAAAAGGAGGGTGGTGCTTGGAACCATTGTTCTTCCTCTGTCAACCATGGCTACCTGCAAGGAAACACGTGCCGTCATCATTGCTTTGCACAAAAAGGGCTTCACAGGCAAGGATATTGCTGCCAGTAAGACTGCACCTAAATCAACCATTTCTCAGATCATCAAGAAATTCAAGGAAAGCGGTTCAATTGTTGTGAAGAAGGCTTCAGGGCGCCCAAGAAAGTGCAGCAAGCGTCAGGACAGTCTCCTATAGTTGATTCAGTTGCGGGATTGGGGCACAACCATTACAGAGCTTGCTCAGGAATGGCAGCAGGCACGTGTGAGTGTATCTGCACGCACAGTAAGGCAAAGACTTTTGGAGGATGGCCTGGTGTCAAGAAGGGCAGCAAAGAAGCCACTTCTCTCCAGGAAAATCATCAGGGACAGACTGATATTCTGTAAAAGGTACAGGGATTGGACTGCTGAGGACTGGGGTAAAGTCATTTTCTCTGATGAATCCCCTTTCTGATTGTTTAGGGCATCTGGAAAAAAGCTTGTCCGGAGAAGACAAGGTGAGCGCTACCATCAGTCCTGTGTCACGCCAACAGTAAAGCATCCTGAGGCCATTCATGTGTGGGGTTGCTTCTCAGCCAAGGGAGTGGGCTCACTCACAATTTTGCCTAAGAACACAGCCATGAATAAAGAATGGTACCAACACATCCTCCGAGAGCAACTTCTACCAACCATCCAGGAACAGTTTGGTGACGAACAATGCCTTTTCCAGCATGCCATAAGGCAAAGGTGATAACTAAGTGGCTCGGGGAACAAAACATTGATATTTTGGGTCCATGGCCAGGAAACTCCCCAGACCTTAATCTCATTGAGAACTTGTGGTCAATCTTCAAGAGGCGGGTGAACAAACAAAACCCCACAAATTCTGACAAACTCCAAGCATTGATCATGCAAGAATGGACTGCCATCAGTCAGGATGTGGCCCAGACGTTAATTGACAGCATGCCAGGGCTGATTGCAGAGGTTTTGAAAAAGAAGGGTCAACACTGCAAATATTGACTCTTTGCATCAACTTCATATAAATTGTCAATAAAAGCCTTTGACACTTATGAAATGCTTGTAATAATACTTCAGTATTCCATAGTAACATCTGACAAAAATATCTAAAGACACTGAAGCAGCAGACGTTGTGGAAATTAAACATTTGTGTCATTCTCAAAACTTTTGGCCACGACTGTACAGCTGGAGCCTGATCATAAATGACGTGTGTAATTCTAATACACATCTACAACATAATGTGATCTAGAGAGACCATGACAATGGAGGAAAAGATTTTTACCTGGAAATACTCTGTAGTCAAAATATATACAAACATTGGATCTACGACATATGGAAACATCTGGGTAACTATAGGTTTACATACAGTACCCAAGATGATCATCAGGGAATGACTTGTGGTTAGTAAACTTTTCAGTTGCGATTAGATCTTCTAAGCATTACTTTTCTAAAAAAGTAATTTGTCTAAGCTTCAAATATTCTACAATGTTTTTGAACGCCTGTCAATTACCATGAATTGTTAATCAGCAAGTCAGGAGGGGAAAAGTTGAACGTTTATAGCCAGTTAAAGCAACATCACAACATCAAAGACAAAAAGGTAAGCCCCATGCATCTTCAAATGCAGCTGATTTCATCCTCAAGAAAAAAAGCAATATATCCACCTCATTACCCAAATCATGTGTCTGTTGAGGATAACTCAATAGTTAGACAGCTTTAAAAGGGGTTCAACCATTTGTCTTTGACACTTCTAATATACAACGCCTATTGAAGAAAGGAATCTGTAATCAAGCACATCAAACTGTGCCTTCTGAGGAACTCATTTCATCAGCAACTATACTTTATGGTATGATAAGGGGCAATTTAGCATTGGATGTGAAAATATGCTAATAGACACTATATAACATGACTTAAATCAATTCTGTCAGCCTGACTTTCATGTGACTGTCGGACAGGTTCTGGTAAGTCTCTCTAGGCAGATGGGTTGCCTCCCACATTAACAATGTCCCAGTTGCCCTAGGTCTGGGAGTTCTAGTTAACTAACCTTTTCCTGTGAAACAAAATGGGTTCCTCAGCACAAAACTAGTGTCAACAACCACATGCACTGAACAGTGAATTAGTCAACCATGCAACATTGGATGATACTGTTTTACAAAGAAAAGGAAAGCAGAGTGAGCAGAGCAGGGTTAGAGGGGAAAGGGGGGTAAGGGCAGGTCGGAAGGGGTCGGGGAGGGTGGGGGTTGCCACAAGGAGACAGAAGGCATCACGGACGGAGGAACAGCAAGTACAAGGAATGGCTTCCACCTTCAGATTCTCCAGGTCTTTGTCGTATTTCAGCCGGAGGGTAGCTGCGTCGCCCTGGCGCTCCCTCCGCTTAATCTCTTCCGTCATGGTTGAGACCTGGGCCACCAGATCCTGGATTTGCTTCTTGAGGGCGGAGGTTGCGGAGGTCTCAGGGGACATCGTCCCATCCTCAGCCCCAGTGAGATAGCTTCCTCCTGGGGTGACATCCATCTGGTGGTTGAGCTTCTCCAGCAGAACACTCCTCTCCATCTCCTGTTTCTTCTTCAGGTTCTCCATGCAGACAGTCAGAGAGTCGATCTCCTTCACGTTCTCTTCACGTTCTAGACGCAATATCTCGGCCACCTTTGCCACTTCCTGTCTCAGCTTTTCTGTTTCCTGTGCATAGACGTCCTTGATCTCCCGCAGCTCCAGCTTGTGCTTGGCCACCATGTCCTGTAGCTGAATGGCCTTGTCCAGGGAGTCAATGGGCTCTCCTTCGATCTGAATGTGTGTTATTGGTCTAGTATCTTCACTCATAGGACTTTCAAGGCTGGACAGATAATTCTGTATATCCGCCATTTTGGATTGTAGATCTCGGTTCAGTTCTCTCAGTTGAGAGCAGTTGGCACAGTCGGAGTTGCCAATCGGACGTTTTTCAAGCATCGTTTCTTTCAGCTCTTTCTCGTGTTGGAACTTCAGCCTGCTGATGAGATAGGACATGTGGGCTTCTGTGGCGGCGTCTTCAAGGTGCTCAGACCATTGTTTCTTTAGTTTGCTGGAATCAAAGCTAGCTAGGACCAAGGACAGGAGCCTGTCATTAGTGGACGTCTCAATGGTGGAGGCAATTAGGTTCAATAAAAACACCTTATCTTGCAATGCCTCTGTTAAATCTTTCAAAATGAGAGTGTTGGTGTCGTTATCAAGCCAGCTGGACCAATTCAAAAGATCTGCTTCCATGGTCTGTGCAGTCCCAGTCATCTCATTATCAACTTCCATCTTTGGTCGAGGACAAATTCTGTTCATCAACAGCAACATGCTCTTCTCAGCTACCATACGCTCTGCCACACGCCTTTCAAAACTACATGCACTTTCACCTTCCGTCTCGCCTGGGTTAACCTCTACAGCACTTAACAGACAACTACAGAACTCTGCCTCGAATACCAACCTTTTCATTACTCTCTGACTTACTTCATCCGGCTCCTCTTCAAAGGACCCAAGGCAGTCTGTGATATGTAAAGTGCTTTTCATATCAATTAGTGTTTTGTCCACACTAATATCTACCTTCGCTAACACCTCTAACACCTGCCTAAGGGCCTCAGACTTCATCTTTACCCCACCTACTAATTGCTTTATAACACTTTCGTCTACTACCTGCCTCTCACTTGTCTGCATCAACTCTTCACTAACATTCACTTCTTGTTCCCCCCGAGCTGACTTTGCCTCTACCTCTAACTTTGCTCGCAACATCCTAATCTCATTCTCTGCCTCTACAAGTTTCTGACTCTGGAGTCTCTCAGATTCCTGGTTTATAGTTTTAAGTTCAACCGTCTGAGCTTGAAGTTCTCTACAAAGATGCTGTGTGGACTGAAGGAGCGCTTCCTTTTCTAAGAGCTTGGCCTCTGTGGCCTCCAGCTGCTCTTTGAGTTTCTCCTTAGGGGGCTCATCGTCAACTTCCTTGGCCATTTGGAATCCCAGACCTTTGAGAGTGGCCTCTTTCAGCTGCAGTCTTCTCTCCGTGTCATTCAGACTGTTTCCTAGCACCTCCAAGGTGACCAGCGCCTCATGAAGCTTCACAGACTTCTCATTCAGCTCACGCTCATAGAACTCCCTGTCGATAGCGTGGGCTTCACTCTCCGCTAGTCTGGCCCTAACTCCGTTCAGCTCCTCTAGGATCAGTAGGTGCTGTTTCCCGCCTTGCAGGTTGATTAGCTCAGCTTTAAGCCTATCTATCTCCCTATCTGCCTCAGTTAGTTGGTTCACTATCTCCTGATAGCGCTGGTGCAGCGCTCCATTTTCGCTCGTTAGAAGTTCGACCCTCTGGGACAAAGTCCTTATTGTGATCTCGTGGCTTTCAGAGTGCTCTTCATTTTGACACAGCGGTCCATAAGAGCTCTTCAGGCTCTCCACCTTCTGCTTCTGAACCCTTCCCAGCATGTCTTCCATGGTCAGGAGTCGTGATTCGTAATTGTGGATGCTTTCGCCCGCCCTGACCAAGCCCTTCCTCATAATCTCGTTCTCTACCTCCTGCTGATACTTCCAGCTCTGCAAGAGCCTCTCGCAGCTACCCCTTTCTCCTATATCCTGACTGCCCCCCAGACTGAATTCACTGTGAGATCCTAGCAATCTATCCAGTCCCTTTAGAGTCAGGAGCTTTCCTGAGATCAAGTCCTCTAACTCTTGAATAACGTCTGCACTATCTTTGATCAAAAAGCTGACGGTCTTTTCGACGGGTGGCTTTGACGGAGGCAGGCTGTTCAGAAGGGCTGTTTGGGGGTCGGAAAGGTAAGGTTCCTTGATGGAGAGGTGAGAAAGCGAGAGTCCAAGCTGTGCCTGCATATTGCGCTTTTTCAGTTCTTGTAGCTGCAGGAGCTCTTTGGTCTCCTGGTACTTCCTTGCTAAGCTCTGAGCTTGTGAATGAACCAGTTCTGGCCTCTTCGTCTGGGGCTCGATATCAGCCTCCAGAACCAAAGGGAGATCCAGCTTGGAAAAGGGGACCAGACAGTTGGTTAACACACACAGCGGGGTGAAAAAGGCTAGCTAAATTGTTTTAGGTAATCCATCAATTATTTCCCTCTGGATTCATAGAAATGAAACATTATGAAATCATAATAATTATAATTTTGACTACAAAATTATGTAACTAAACATAATGATTAAAAACATTACAGAGGTAGAATCCAGCTTCTATCATTTGGCTAAATTATTAGAATTAGAGCAATGGAAAGAGATTTAATGGCCACGGTTAGTAAATCACAAAAGAGCATGCACATTAAATGGTTAAGAGTTATTTCATGGGGTAAGTAATGCAAAATTAGTGCTAGCTAGGTGGTTTACTTAGAGATGAGTGGCATACCAGGTCCTAGGAATAAACAACGTTCTTGAAATCTCCTTTTTCTGAACTCTTCGTGTCTTTCACAAAAACAGAAACATTTCTCAAAAGGCACTCACCAAATTGCATCACATTGCGTAACTGCAAATGTAACAATGCAGGTACAATGTATGGTTCCAGTAAAAACCACAACATGAACAGGAAACTTATTATTTTCCTTTCTTATGAGGATGTCAATGACCAGTTTTGAAGGCTTCAGCAAAAACGCAAAAGGTCAGCATAAATTGCCTACATTCCCTCTCTCCCTCTCGAAACATCATAGCCATCAACTCAAACATTTCTCCAGAGTCCCCTTTTAACTGAATCTAATTTTGATTGTTACACAAACTATCAACAACAAAAAAAATGTCTTCGATAACCTCAACAGATTTACACAATATGTGGTGAGGAATTCAAAAAGCAGCAATTCACCCACCATACGGACAGATTATCACCTCTCTCGCTCTCTCTTTTCCCCTCGTACACACACACACACACGCAAAATCCAATAGACAACTAACACCTGCATAATGGTATGGCTCACACATCAGTTAAAATAAAAATGGATGGTCGGAACAGTGGTTAATAAAATATGAAATGCATGCAAAAAATTCATAATGAGACAAGCCGAAAAGGTTTTATACAGTTCTGAGCCAAAAGTCATCATTTCAACAACTATGGCTGTACTGTTGAAGTCTAGTGGCCTAATGCATTCATGCTATTTACACCATTACAGGATCGTTGATAAGGAAACGTATCCGTCTAATGTTAATCATTCATTGAATGCATCATGTTCAATACACTAGCATGAGTTCATGACGTCTGTCCTACATCTAAAAAAACAACAGCAAGAGGGGATGAACCAGAAGAAGCTGTAAAAAGGAGTCAGAAAAACAAGATCTTCATGTTTCTCCTCACATGCAATGAACGGACTCATGCAAAGGCACATTCTGGAGCTGGTTTGTAGCTTTGATGTCAGTCAGTTTGATGTTTTCTCACAATAAAAATACAACATGCAAAGGAGGTTACGAAATGGAAGAACGCACAGCTCAATCTGTACTTTTGAGTTGATGAAATCGTAGCTCAGGTATGAACTCAACACGACTGCCTCTAGAGACTAAAACAGCTTTGAGGATGAGGAGGTGGAGGAGAAGAAGAAGCAGCTAGAGCTGTGGGGCTTACCGGGGAGATATATCCGGTGCGGACGTGCTGCTCTCTCTCCAGAGCAGTCTTCAGCTGGATCTCCAGATTGTGTTTGTGCTGGTTGGAGTTGACCAGTTGCTGGTGACAGCTCTCCAACTGCACCTTCAGCTCTTCTACCTGTGAGAGGCGCCACAGAACGGACAAGGTGAAAATGAGGAAACACAGGAGAGCACTGATCAAGAACCCAATCTTTTACATTGCATTGATCTTGGTTCAAGTGAACCACATGCGCACTCACATACACAGGTACACAAAACCCATATTCACCCCTTTCTTGTAGCTCTCCAGCAGTTTCTCCAGCTCGGCCGTCTCCCTGGTCTGCAGTGTCGAGGGCAGAGGTACCCTCCTCTCATCCCTGATGGGTGTCTGCTCCACCTGCTGCCAGTGCTGCTCGATCTCCTCCTCCACCAACTGCTGCCTCTCCAGGGAGGGGGGACCCCCACACTCACCCCCAGTGCTGCCTTCACTCCCTCCCCCACTCTCATAGTCCATTCTCCCAACCTCGGAGCCTGCTGGTTGGTCCACGGAGGAACTAGTCACAGACTCATACCTCCTCCTTCGTTCTTCCCGCCTCTGGCTCCGATCGGGGTCTCCTAGGTCAGTCTGCAGGGGCTCGGCCTCCTGGGCCCGCTGCTGAGCCAGAGCCTGGGCGATGGGTCGGAACTCGGCCCAGTCGAAGGTCTTGGAACGGCCCTCTCGCCGGCGCTCGCGGGCCCGACTTTTCTTGGGGCCTGGCCCTGGCTCCCGCTCCATGGACGAGGCTTCGGAGGAAAGGGAGTCCTGGGTCACGTCCGGCCGAACCAGTCCCTCCAGTGGGGAGAAGGAGCCGTGGTTGCTTGCCACATCCGGAGCAGTGGAGGGTCTGACGTTTTTCATGACAGCCTGGATCCAGTTCCTCCTTATGCCTGCAGTCATGGCCGACAGGGTGTGCATGCCCTCCTGGGTCTGAGGAGGACAGTTGGGGCGTTAGATTCAAACTGTACTATTAACTGCTGCACTATTGGGTGATAGTAAAAGGGGTGCGTTACATCCATACATTTTAAATAATAATGTGAAAAAGTGAATAGATAAATGCAAATCATTGTTATTACATAAAGATAATCGGAGGTTGTACGCGAGTGATTGGGGCTTACATGTATCTGGAAGCCGTAGTTGCGTTGAGCCTGGTATTCAGTGACATTATAACACGTAGACAGGTCTATTTCCCCGTCCAGATCTGAAGCCTGCAATTCAGCAACATTACAGATGACGAAAACAAAATCAGGAAGACAGAATAGGCTCTTATCAACACTGCAGGAGTTGGAGATTATACATTTTTTAACTGGGTACTTACGAAGATACCAATAGGAAACCAAAACAGTATTGGCAAACATGTATTCCATTTCTTTAAAGATAATTACCATTGATTATCAAGATAACTGCCATTGATGCTGTTGGTGGTCACAGTTAAACTAGGACGAATGACCAGTCTAGGTGGATTGAAAAATAAGTCACCTCTTCAGCAACGGAGTCCTTGTAGTATCCGAGGCTGTGGTCGGTCAGTACGAACCAATACTTCTTCCACTGTTCACAAACGGAGAGAGGGAACACAGGTCAGAGTTCACTGGGAATACAGAAACTGTTCTGATACTGCTGTAGACGGAGCAAAAAACATACATTTAGTGCCAGAAACGAAGAATAATGGAGTAATGACATTAGGAGCTTGGCTTCTGTGTGCAATACACACAGCAAAGAGAAAGACAAGAACAAACCCCTATGACAGCAGAGGAGACTGAAGTGATGTTGGTAGCCCTCTGAAAAGTAACGATCTCTATGAAAGCTTAATGTTAATTTAGACCGTGTAATATAGCGTTGGAGCATCAGTCTACACAATAAACACAGCTGTAAAAAGAGAAGCACCACATTACCCTTTCAACTGTCACCCATTGAAGCTGTGCCATCAAAGACTGGCTGGCCCATGGCACTAAAAGGCCATAGAATGCTACAGACATTCTGGAATGTTCTAGGTGAATGTTCAGACAACCGTTTGAACTTCAACCGACTTGCCTACTTTGATAAACTCACCAAACAGAAAAGTGCCATTTTCAAATCTCATGGCATCAATAAATGTTATTTCTTCAAGCGTTTAAATTTCCCTGAAACAATAGAAAAGCAACATCAGTTGTCCTGGTGAAGTTCCTAGGTTTTATTTCTTGCTTACATGTCCTTGCTCATCCAGCTTCACCATCCAACCTTTCTTGAAGTTCAGCAAGTCGGGCTGGAATGAGAAACAAATATGCTCAGCATTATTACACACCATCCCTAAAAGCATAACACAAAATGTAACCTCTTTAAAAATGGCAATTCAAATCAACCTGTGGTCTAGTGGCAGTCGAGTGAACCCACCACACAGTAAGATCATGCAAGATGAACCAAGAGATGCTGAAACACACAGATACTAAACTTGCAGCCTTTTAAAAACCACAGCCTCTCTCGGTTCTACTTAGGACTCCATCATTTTAACAAGTCATACTTACAGGCACCCACAGCTGAAAGAAAAGTATGAATTAACCCGACTAAGCGACTAGAGTGCATAGCTGACAGAAGCATTTTAAATCCAACATGCTACATTTTCTGCACTTTGTTACTTAGATGGTAACATATTTAGAAAATGTGTAATGACTATCGCAAACATTTGTAAGGTTCAAAAAGTCCCTTCAGTTACCTTTGGTCAACCTTCAAAACAAAACTTGATGTCTGAGAAAGAGCAGGAAAAAATCCTCCACATGCTGGCTCTGCGCGAGGTAGGAGTTTCCCCTGATCACACATCTAGGATCAGATTACCTTACCACCAATCTTACCATAAACATTAGGAGGATACAATAATAAAACTGTCCCTGGACCAGTGGTTAGGGGAAATATGTACCTACCCCATTCAACATCACAGAGCCTTCTGTACAAGTCCAATAAAACAGTTCATGTCTGTTGTGGTTTCACACAGTGGAAGAAAACACACAAAGTGCCCTGGGGAAGCAGTGCTGGTTTGTGGCACACACACACACACCTCAAACATACACACAGCAGAATGGGTGCCGACACACAGAGGCCTGAGGGCCATGGCCGAAAACATGAGTAGCAAGAAGGTAACCTGGAGAGGAGAGGAGACTGTGCTGCCCCCTGTAGCATGGAGGACTGCATTAGGACATCCAGGACACCAACCAACCAGCTCTGAAACAGCATGTCCTAACCACATCACCCACCACAGTGCCCTTGACTGTCAGTTAGTTTACAGTATAATCATCTAACATCCCAGCCATAAAAACCCTGGTCACGAATACAGCCCCAAAAAAGTAGGAAGTAAAAGACCCCCAAAATACCTAATGACTTTGTCAAAGTCCTCGAGGTGCAGACTAATCGATAATCATGAAACTATAACAATCCCTTGATGGCCTATTTCATTGAACCAACAAAAGGCACTCTGTGTACCAATATGGGTTCATTCATTCATTACTACAACCAAGCCAGGAGTATAATTTCCCAACCAAAGCTGCTGTAACGACATGATGTTCTAGCCAAAAACTCCAGTACCACGTGTTTAAAATGTTTAGTGCTTTAATAGGACACAGTGGCTCATTATCATAACATTTACACTAGCTAAGGCCTGCTGGGCCCTTTCTCAACCCAAATACTCTTAACCCTGTTACCCAACCCTTATACCCACAATGTTACCCAACCCGTATACTCCACCAACCCCACGACCCCTCAACTCAGCCGGGCTAAAGTCCTGGTGTTGCTGATGACCTCTAACCCCGAGAACAGCAGAACTATTGTGGTGTTGTCTGGCCTTGGAGAGAAAGCTCCTTCAGCTTAGCCCACACATACAAGAACACGCACACACGCCTTAGGTAAACAACGCTCACTGATTACAATGTTCTCCGTTTCAAACTCTCCCTGGTGTGTGTTTGAGTAGGCACACCCTGAGAGGTAACGTAGTAAGACGGAACGACAGAAGAGAGAAAAATGGTACTAACGGTCATGACAGACTCGGTGGTCCTGCGGTCCAGAGACTTAGCTCGTCTCAGAGGGGGCAGAGTGGAGGGGAAGTCCAGACTCTGGCCCAGGTTATGTCTCTGCTCCTGAAACACACAACATGACGTCAATACTACAGCAGCCATGTGTGTCAAAATAGCTCATATCAATGTGTCATGAGCCCAATTCCGTTTCTCCCAGTTTCCCCTCACACTTTTACAGAACAGTCTACCTACCAAACATATTATAGCCTTCATTTCTGTGGTATGCGATTTGTTTTTATGAGAAGAACAATCCTCCCATGTGAACAGTTTAACATGTGCTAACATCGCTCTGCACTGTCACAAGAACAAGTTCTTTTTGAACAGAATCACACATATTCTAACATGGAACTGAACCCAACAGCCTTTCACTGAACCAGAGAATGGAAACAAAGACAATGCTCTGATGCAGGAGAAAACAAGCCTCATCCAGGAGCAGTGTGTCTCAGAAAGAACGAGAGAGAGAGACAACAGTAGAGACAGAAACAGAGAGGAGAGGAGAGGAGAGAGAGAGAGAACAGCAGCGATAGAAACAGAGAGGAGAGGAGAGAGAGAGAGAGAACAGTAGCGATAGAAACAGAGAGGAGAGGAGAGAGAGAGAGAGAACAGTAGCGATAGAAACAGAGAGGAGAGAGAGAGAGAGAACAGTAGCGATAGAAACAGAGAGGAGAGAGAGAGGGAGAACAGTAGCGATAGAAACAGAGAGGAGAGGAGAGAGAGAGAGAGAGAACAGTAGCGATAGAAACCGAGAAGAGAGAGAACAGTAGAGATAGAAACAGAGATGAGAGAGAGAGAGAACAGTAGAGATAGAAAAGGAGAGGAGAGAGAGAGAGAGACAAAAACACCCCACAGAGACCCCGGACAGCAACACAATTAGATCCAACCAAATCATGAGAAAACAAAAAGATAATTACTTAACACATTGGAAAGAATTAACAAAAAGAACAGTAAACTAGAATGCTACTTGGCCCTAAACAGAGTACACGGTGGCAGAATACCTGACCCCAGTGACTGACCTAAACTTAACGAAAGCTTTGACTATGTACAGACTCAGTGAGCATAGCCTTGCTATTGAGAAAGGCCGACGTAGGCAGACCTGGCTTTCAAAAGAAGACAGGCTATGTGCACACTGCCCACAAAATGAGGTGGAAACTGAGCTGCACTTCTTAGCCTCCTGACAAATAAGTGACAATATTAGATTACACAGATCCACAAAGAATTCAAAAACAAACCCAATTTTGATAAACTGTCATATCTACTAGGTGAAATACCAGTGTGCCCTCACAGCAGCACGGTTTGTGACCTGTTGCCACAAGAAAAGGGCAACCAGTGAAGAACAGACACCATTGTAAATACAACACATATTTATGCTTATTCATTTTCCCTTTTGTACTTTCACTATTTGCACATCGTTACAATACTGTGTATATATACACACCTATGACATTTGAAATGTCTTTATTCTTTTGGAACCTCTGTGAGTGTAATGTTTACTGTACATTTTTATTGTTTATTTTACTTTTGTTTATTATCTACTTCACTTGCTTTGGCAATGTTAACATACACGTTTCCCATGCCAATAAAGCCCTTGAATTGAGAGAGTGTGTGTAAGTGCAGGTGGGATGATGTTTACTACAAGTACCCTTGTGCTTGACAACACAGACAGGACAAAACTGGTCATAAAAACAACTTCTCTTCTGGGGGCACTTTGGCCCGGGACACCTTTTTGGAGGAACATTTTGGGTACAGTCTCTCTCTTTGAGGTCTTTCTGTTGTTGGTCCTACAACAGAGGCGTTTTGTCCCGGCAAGGGCAGAGTGGGAAAGGGAAGTTAGTATCATCACGGGAATCCAGCCACATAATGGAAACTGGAAATGAATACAGCACACTCTCCAGATCCTTTGACCTCTAACCGAAACAAGGACACACAGACAGACACAGAGAGAAAAAAAATAATATATATATATATACACGGTGGCATACATATTTTACAAACACACACACGAGACAGAAAGTCTGCTTCATGTGCAACAGCTCACAGAATCTAACAAAGCTCCTATTTTAGAGATCCGGTGCTGTGTCATTTCAAATCAAAGTTTATTTGTCACGTACACACATGTTAAAGCAGCAGCAGCGAAATGCATGTTTCTAGCCCTAGCAGTGCAATAAATGTAACAGTACAACACTAATACAAAATAAATTATGTTTAAAGAACAAAAAAAAGAAACATGAGATGAAGAAATATCCGGGATACAAATACAAGGTGTGTATAGACAGTGTGGACAATATACAGTGCCTTTCAGAAAGTATTCACAACTCTTTACTTACACATTTTGTTACGTTACAGCCTGAATTTAAAACTAAATTGAGATTTTGTGTCACTGATCGACACACAATACCCCATAATATCAAAGTGGAATTTGTTAGTAGAACATTTTAGACATTTAAAGCTGAAATGCCATGTAACCCCGTTGTTATGGCAAACTTAAATCATGTAAAGTTCAGGAGTCAAATATAAGTCTCAACAAATCGCATAATAAGTTGCATGGACTCATTCAGTGTTCAATAATAGGTGTTTTTGAATAACCCCACACATACAATTACGTGTAAGGTCCGTCACTCGAGAAGTGAATTTCAAGCACACGTTCAACTACAAAGACCAGGGAGGTTTCACTGGGTGGAAAGGGTCCATATCAGTGGATATCTTTACATGACCCCTTTTTTACATATATATTCTAGAGAATACAGACCATTCCCAATGCAGATTTTGAGTACCTGTATAAAAGACACCTGTCCACACACTCAATCAAGCAGACTCCAACCTCTCCGCAATGGCCAAGACCAGACAGCTGTGTAAGGACATCAGGGATAAAATTGTAGACCTGCACAAGTAGCTGGGATCGGCTACAGGACAATAGGCAAGCAGCTTGGTGAGAAGGAAACAACTTAATTACTTAAAAATCATACAATGTGATTTTCTGGATTTTTGTTTTAGATTCCGTCTCTCACAGTTGAAGTGTACATATGATAAAAAATTACAGACCTCTACATGCTTTGTAAGTAGGACAACCTGCAATATCAGCAGTGTATCAAATACTTGTTTTCCCACTGTATATGTCCGAGCGGCATTGGACTAAGATACAGTGGCATAGAACAGAATATATACACATATGAGATGAGTAATGAAATATATGGAGACATTATTAAAGTGGCTAGTGTTTCATTTCCTTAAAGTTGCCAGTGACTCCTAATCTGTCTATAGGCAGCAGCCTCTGATGTGCTGGATGGCTGTTTAACAGTCAGTGGTGTGGTATAAAATACAATACAGTATATAAACTCAGCAAAAAAAGAAACGTCCTCTCACTGTCAACTGTGTTTATCTTAGCATGTAAATATTTGTATGGACATATCAAGATTCAACAACAGAAATAAACAGAACAAGTTCCACAGACATGTGGCTAGCAGAAATTGAATAATGTGTCCCCGAACAAAGGGGAGGGGGGGGGGGGTCGGGTCAAAATCAAACAGTCAGTATCTGGTGTGGCCACCAGCTGCATTAAGAACTGCAGTGCATCTCCTCCTCATGGACTGCACCAGATTTGCCAGTTCTTGCTGTGGGATGTTACCCCACACTTCCACCAAGACACCTGCAAGTTCCCGGACATTTCTGGGGGGAATGGCCCTAGCCCTCACCCTCCGATCCCAGGTCCCAGACATGCTCAATGGGATTGAGATCCAGGCTCTTCGCTGGCCATGGCAGAACACTGACATGCCTGTCTTGCAGGAAATCACACACAGGTGTCCTGTGTGAATTTAAGTATGCTCTCTCTAATTCTTTTTCTCTCTGAAGACCTGAGCCCTAGGACCATGACTCAGGACTACCTGGCATGATAACTCCTTGCTGTCCCCAGTCCACCTGTCCGTGCTGCTGCTCCAGTTTCAACTGTTCTGCCTGCGGCTATGGAATCCTGACCTGTTCACCGGACATGCTACCTGTCCCAGACCTGCTGTTTTCAACTCTCTAGAGACAGCAGGAGTGATAGAGATACTCTTAATGATCGGCTATGAAAAGCCAACTGACATTTACTCCGGAGGTGCTGACTTGCTGCACCCTCGACAACTACTGAGATTATTATTATTTGACCCTGCTGGTCATTTATGAACATTTGAACATCTTGGCCATGTTCTGTTATAATCTCCAACCGGCACAGCCAGAAGAGGACTGGCCACCCATCATAGCCTGGTTCCTCTAGGTTTCTTCCTAGGTTTTGGCCTTTCTAAGGAGTTTTTCCTAGCCACTGTGCTTCTACACCTGCATTGCTTGCTGTTTGGGGTTTTAGGCTGTACAGCACTTTGAGATATCAGCTGATGTACGAAGGGCTATATAAATACATTTGATATTGTTGAAATCTTTTCATTTGTTTTTTAAGCACTTCCTTACTGCTTTAGCACATGGCCATAATGTGAATTATCTAACGATGCCAAAAGAGTGTAAACAAAGAACAGTTCTGTTCAATGTGAAAGGTTATCTTTATTATAGAACAATGGGCAATTTAATACAGTAAATAGTTTGGGTTAACTTGGTGACAATGTTCAGAAAATACATTTTGGAAATTTGGTCAAAGTACTCCTTTTCTAAATATTTGTTTCCAAATGATTAATGTAGAGCAGGTGTTCCCAAACTGATGTGGGAATTCACATGTTTTAATTATTTACATTTTTTCTTCACATTTTCAAACAGTTAATTTATATTTTCCAACGGGGCTATACATTTGGGTGAGTTTTTTTTCTCCCCTGAGTAGCCTCATTTCACTACCAAAAATACAATTCAACCAACTAGTGTTCAGCGAAATAACACAATGTCAAATACAGGTAGCCTAGTCAAATAATTAACATCCAATCACATCAACCGTTATTCTCTCGTGGGAATTCCACTAACAGACCGTATGTAGCCAAACTGTTCACTTATATTGGGACAAGTGCCTTTCCTCAGCCAGTGTGTTATATGTGCAAAAGTACTTTCTCACAACTCGATGAAACCTTCACTCTTGTGCAGACATTTAGAAACAAAACATGGCAATTTGAAAAATAGGCCACGGGAGTTTTTGGAGCGAGAATTAAGACGACTTTCGAGTAGTAAGACATGTATAAAAGCAACAGATACCATTAATAAGAAGGGGCTACAAGCATCTTATATGGTGAGCTACCGAGTGGCTAGGACAGGCAAGACCCATACTATTGTGGAGGACTTCTTCCTGCTGACGTGGACATGGCTGTGACAATGCCGGGGGAAAAGGCAACAAAAAAAAACCATACCGACAATGCCTTCATCAAGCAACACTGTTTCCCGACGCATCAGTGACATGGCAGGGGATGTTTTACAACAATTACTGCTTCGCATACAAGACAGTGAATTCTACGCGTTACAGCTGGATGAGTCAACAGACGAGGCGGGCCTGGCACAGCTCCTGATATATGTCCATTATGTTTATGGGGGGGGGGGGGGGGGGGGGTCAATTAAGGAAGACATCCTCTTCTGCAAACCACTGGAAACAGGACAATATATTTTTAAAGTACTGGGCAACTTTGTGACATCAAATGGACTTTGATGGTCAAGATGTGCTGGTATTTGTACTGATGGCGCAAAAGCCATGACAGGGTGACATAGTGGAGTGGTAACACGCATGCAAGCAGTTTCTCCCGACCCCATTTGGGTACACTGCAGCATCCACCGAGAGGCTCTTGCTGCCAAGGGAATGCCTGACAGCTTGAACGACGTTTTGGACACTACAGTGAAAATAGTTAACTTTATTAAAGCAAGGCCCCTGAACTCTTGTGTATTTTCTGCACTATGCAATGATATGGGTAGCGACCATGTAACACTTTTACAACATACAGAAGTACGCTGGTTATCAATTGACACATTTTTTTTTAAATTGAGAGACAAGCTTAAAGTTTTCTTTACTGACCATAATTTGCACTTGTCTGACGACGAGCTTCTCACACGACTGGCCTATCTGGGTGATGTTTTTTCTCGCCTGAAAGATCTGAATCTAGCATTACAGGGACTCTCCGCAACTATATTCAATGTGCGGGACACAATTGAGGCTATGATTAAGAAGTTGGAGCTCCTCTCTGTCTGCATTAACAAGGACAACACACAGGTCTTTCCATCATGGTATGATTTTTGTGTACAAATGAACTCAAGCTTAAGGACAATGTCAAATGTGATATGGGTGTGCAATTACGCAGGTACTTTCCTGAAACGGATGACACAAACAACTGGATTCGTTATCCCTTTAATTTCCTGTCTCCGGTCCACTTACCGATATCTGAACAAGAGAGCCTCATCCAAATTGCAACAAGCGGTTCTGTGAAAATTGAATTTAATCAGAAGCCACTGCCAGATTTCTGGATTGGGCTGCGCTCAGAGTATCCTGCCTTGGCAAATCGAGATGTTAAGACACTGATGTAACTACATGAGCGGATTCTCGGCCCTCACTAGAATGAAAACTAAATACAGCCACAGACTGTGTGGAAAATTATTTAAGACAGACTTTCTCTCCAATACAACCCAACATTGCAGAGTTATGTGCCTCCTTTCAAGCACACTCTTCTCATTAACCTGTGGTGAGTTATTCACAATTTTGGATGAACAAATAAGGTTTAATAAGTAAGATGGTTAAATAAAGAGCAAAATTATTGATTATTATTATTATTTGTGCCCTAGACCTACCTCTCTAAGATCAAGATCAACTGAATGGGTTTAAAGGGGGTACAATCTCTGTACCACACATACACACAGTGCTGTAGTTGTACCTCTTTGTGGAAGCGTCTGTGTTCGCTGCGGCCCTGTCTGGCTCCAGTCCTCCCAGCCTCCTCCACCTCCATCCTCTCTGCATTCTCCAGCTCCAATGCCTCCAGCTTCTCTATCACCCCAGATCGACTAGAACACATATGGAACAAGGTTAAAGGTCAGCGGTGAAGGCTAGAGGTCAGAGGCCTTTAGTTGAACTTTTTTTTGTGGATAAAAAAAAAATGGTTTTGGGTATGGCAAAAAAAAATGTACTTCCTTCTCAGGTGGAGAAAATAGATTAACTTTATTGGATACTGTAGTTTTCCTGTGTGTGTGTGTGTGTGTGTGTGTGTGTGTGTGTGTGTGTGTGTGTGTGTGTGTGTGTGTGTGTGTGTGTGTGTGTGTGTGTACGTGTGTACGTGTGTACGTGTGTACGGGTGTACGGGTGTGTGGTTGGGGGGTAAACGTTGCATAATTCACATTTATAGGTGAACATTACAATACCCCGCTACATGAAACGTGAGTAACAGACATGATGAATTTGAGAAGGAGAGTTTAGGTTCATACTCTTGTGACCTTTCTGTTCCAACTTCTGTAAACACACAGCAGACATGCAGTGAAACGATAGATACACCGGCAGCTTTGACGTATTCCTCCCTTACGTCTTTCTTTCTACCCTCGGTTGATGAGGAGCGAGAGTCGCTTGGAAATACATTTTTTTACTGTGCCCTTATTAGGGGAATCCTCTGCGGTAGCTGGCTTCCTTACAAGGCAACGGGTGAGGGAGAGAGAGAAATGAAGAAATGGCGAGAAAGAGAGGACGAGAGGTATTTTCAGTCACATGACTGTTTGCACCCCACCAGCCAGTGAAGGAGCCGAGTGGCAGTGTGTGTGTGTGTTTGTATTTGTGTGCAATAATTCTGGAATAGAGTGCTGCTGGGGTCCAGAATGGCAGTGTTCTGAAATGAAACAAAATGGACCAATTTTTAATCAGTCTACTGGACATTCCTGATCTCTTCCTTGCTCTCTCGTTAAGCTCTTCCTCTCAGGCCTGGTTTTGGATGAGGGGATGAGGTGGGTGGGTGTGGTGTGGGTGTGTCTGCTTAACCTCTTGACCCTTTCCTAGAACAGAGCCAGGAGCGGATGATGGGCGAATGTAAAGTACAAAGCCTGTTTATTCAGTGTGTTTATGCTGAAAAACCACAGGGGGAAAAAAACACAGGGAAAGGTAATTATTACAGTTGAAGTCGGAAGTTTATAAACACTAAGGTTGGAGTCATTAAAACTAATTTTCAACCACTCCACACATTTCTTGTTAACTTCTCTAGGGTAGGGGGCACCCTTTGGAATTTTGGATGAAAAGCATACCCAAATTAAACAGCTTTCTACTCAGGCCCAGAAGATAGGATATGCATATAATTAGTAGATTTGGATAGAAAACGCTAAAGTTTCCAAAACTGTTAAAATAATGTCTGAGTATAACAGAACTGATTTGGCAGGCGAAAACATCAGAAAAATCCATTCAGGAAGTAGTTTGTTTTGTTGTTGTGTAGTTTTCGATTCAATGTCATTACAGTATCCATTGACCTAGGACTCAAATTGCAGTTCCTATGCCTTCCACTAGATGTCAACAGTCTTTAGAAATTGTTTCAGGCTTGTATTCTGAAAAATTAGGGAGTAAGAGAAGTCTGAATGAGTGGACCCGGCCGTGTCAAAGCTTTTTCATGCGCACGACAAGAGAGTGCCTTTCTTGTTTACCTTTTATATCGACAACGTTATAATCCGGTTGAAATATTATAGATCATTTGGGCTAAAAACAACCTGAGGATTGAATATAAACATAGTTTGACATGTTTCTATGAACTTTACAGATACAATTTGGATTTTTTGTCTGCCTGTTGTGACTGCTTTTTAGTCTGTGGATTACTGAAGAAAATGCGAACAAAACTGAGGTTTTCGGATATAAAGAGAGGCTTTATCGAACAAAAGGAACATTTATTGAATAAATGAATGTCTTCTGAGTGCCACCATATGAAGATCATCAAAGGGATTAATTTTATCTCTATTTCTGACTTGTGTAACTCTTCTACTTGGCCAGTTACTGTTTGTAATGATTTGTCTGCTGGGCGATGTTCTGAAATAATCGTACGATCTGCTTTCGCTGTAAAGCATTTTTTAAATCTGACACAGTGGTTCTATTCACAAGACGTTAATCTTTAAACCAATGTAAAATAGTTGTATCTTTTCTGAATTTTTATAATGAGTATTTCTGTATTTAAATCTTTGCAAAAATTGTTTGCAGACAGATTATTTCACTTATAATTCACTGTATCACAATTCCAGTGGGTCAGAACTTTACATACACTAAGTTGACTGTGCCTTTAAAACAGCTTGGAAAATTCCAGAAAAGATGTCATGGCTTTAGAAGCTTCGTATAGGCTAATTGACACCATTTGAGTCAATTGGAGGTGTACCTGTGGATGTATTCCAAGGCCTACCTTCACAGTCAATGCCTCTTTGCTTGACATCATGGGAAAATCAAAAGAGAATCAGCAAAGACTTCAGAAAAACAATTATAGACGACCACAAGTCTGGTTCATCCTTGGCAGCAATTTCTCAAATGTCTGAAGGTACCACGTTCATCTGTACAAACAATAGTAAGCATAAACACCATGGGACCACACAGCCATTATACCACTCAGGAAGGAGACGCGTTCTGTCTCCTAGAGATTTACTTTGGTACGAAAAGTGCAAATCAATCACAGAACAACAGCAAAGGAACTTGTGGAGATGCTGGAGGAAACAGGTACAAAGGTATCTATATCCACAATAAAACAAGTCCTATATCGACATAACCTGAAAGGCTGCTCAGCAAGGAAGAAGCCATTTCTCCAAAACCACCATAAAAAAGCCAGACTACTGTTTGCAACTGCACATGGGGACAAAGATCGTACTTTTTGGAGAAATGCCCTCTGGTCTGATGAAACAAAAATAGAACTGTTTGGCCATAATGACCATCGTTATGTTTGGAGGAAAAAGGGGGATGCTTGCAAGCCAAAGAACACCATCCCTGAAGCACGGGGGTGGCAGCATCATGTTGTGGGGGTGCTTTACTGCAGGAGGGACTGAGGAAAGAAAATTATGTGGATATATTGAAGCAACATCTCAAGACATCAGTCAGGAAGTTAAAGCTTGGTCGCAAATGGGTCTTCCAAATGGACAACGACCCCAAGCATGCTTCCAAAGTTGTGGCAAAATGGCTTAAGGTCAACAAAGTCAAGGTATTGGAGTGGCCATCACAAAGCCCTGACCTCAATCCTATAGAACATTTGTGGGCAGAACTGAAAAAGCTTGTGCGAGCAAGGAGGTCTACCAACCTGACTAATTTACACCAGCACTGTCAGGAGGAATGGGCCAAAATTCACCCAACTTGTTTGACCCAAGTTAAACAATTTAAAGGCAATGCTACCAAATACTAATTGAGTGTATGTAAACGTCTGACCCACTAGGAATGTGATGAAAGAAATAAAAGCAGAAATAAAAGCTGAAATAAATCACTAATATTATTCTGACATTTCACATTCTTAAAATAAAGTGGTGATCCTAACTGACCTAAGACAGGGAATCAACTGTACATACATAACTCCTATGAGAAGTAAAAAGGAACTATGGAAAGCAGAGATTCGTCGATTTCACCAAACACAGCCTTTTCCTCTTGGTCTGAGTGTGTGTGTTTTGACGCAGCTTCGTTGGGGGTGTGTGTGCATCACAAGGCTGTGTGTGTGTATCTGTGCAAGTGTGTTTAGAAGCAGAGACTGTGTGTGTTGCTGCATCATTGGAATCTCTACTGATGTCCTTCCAGGCCAGAGTGCCTGCTGGTCTGTAACCTGGCAGTCAGACAGCAGAGTTCACTAACCTGGTTTACCAGCCTATACAAGTACCTGATTAACAGCTAAGGCTTTACCTTGATAAATATATCCTAGGTAAGAAACGGTGACTGAAGTCTGGAACCTTCTTTTATTCTCATTATACTGACCTCTTAGGTCTGAACATGGAACTATCTTTTTTGTCTCTCTGGACTAAGACAGAACAGACATGCAAACAGATGGACAGACAGACAGACTTGCCTCCTTTCGGGACTGAACACGACCTCTTTCTCCTCACCAGGACTCCTCACTCGACTCCTCTTCTCTGCCTTCCTGGCCTCAGCCTCCAGCCTCCTGGACCGTGGCATATCATTGTGCCCGCTGTGGCCTAGCCCTAACCGCCCCCCCGGGTGGCTCTCTGTGCTGGTCACCGTGCTGCCGCTGGCGTCAGAGTCCAGCGAACTAACAGAGCCACTGATGTGGGAGCCGTTGGACAGCAGGGAGCTGCCGGAGGGGAAAGGGTCGCTGGGGACCGGGGAGAGGCAGCGGGGCACCCCGCCCAGGCTGGAGCAGGAGCCCGTGGGAGACAGGAGGTCGTGGTGGGGTAGCGGGACTGAGCCGTGGAGAGGGAGGCCGCTACGGTCCACCTCGTCACCATTGACTGAGCCGGCATCTGAGCCCCGACCCACGGAACCACATTCACCTGGAAGAGGGAGGGGGGTGGAGGGTCAATGATGGTGAAGGATAGATAAGAACAGTAGAAAACTCTTACCATCGCTAATGTTATAATATTTTACAGCTGTGTAGCTTGCTAACACCATTACAATCCTATCAGATTGACATATGGGTATTTCTATAAATACTGGGGCCAATGTGTGACATTGGGATAACTTCAAAATGGTTTGAAACAAAAATAAAATGTTTTTTTTTTCATGTAGTTCCACATGTGTACTTAGAGGAATATATGCAAATAGGCCCCTAAATCCACCTATACATCCTTTAAGCAGGGTTCATACAGACATTGGCAAGTCAAATTCAAGTACTCTCAGGTACTTTTTCACCTCTATGGGATTGGTGTCCCCCCGTGAGACGGTTGAGCTAACGTAGGCTAATGTGATTACCATGAGGTTGTAAGTAACAAAAACATTTCCCAGGACATAGACATATCTGATATGGGCAGAAAGCTTAAATTTTAAAGCTCTCAATTAACATTTAAGGACCTCAATGTTAAACAACTGTATAATGTATATCTTCATTTTCATCTTCTGCACATCTACCATTCCAGTGTTTAAATTGCCATATTGTAATTACTTAGCCACCATGGCCTATTTATTGCCTTAACTCCCTCATCTTACCTCATTTGCACACCCTGTTTATAGACTTTTGTTTTCTTTTGTTCTGCTGTATTATTGACTATGTTTTGTTCATTCCATGTGCAACTCTGTGTTGTCGTCAAACTGCTATGCTTTATCTTGGCCAGGTCGCAGTTGCAAATAAGAACTTGTTCTCAACTAGCCTACCTGGTTACATAAAAAGGTAAAATAAATTGTAAAAATATATATATATATATATATATATATATATATATATATATATATATATATATATATATATATATATATATATATATATATATATATATATATAATTGGACATAGGGCTTCATATAGAACCCCCCACTAAAAAGCATTCAAAAAGTATATATATACAGTGCCTTGCGAAAGTATTCGGCCCCCTTGAACTTTGCGACCTTTTGCCACATTTCAGGCTTCAAACATAAAGATATAAAACTGTATTTTTTTGTGAAGAATCAACAACAAGTGGGACACAATCATGAAGTGGAACGACATTTATTGGATATTTCAAACTTTTTTAACAAATCAAAAACTGAAAAATTGGGCGTGCAAAATTATTCAGCCCCCTTAAGTTAATACTTTGTAGCGCCACCTTTTGCTGCGATTACAGCTGTAAGTCGCTTGGGGTATGTCTCTATCAGTTTTGCACATCGAGAGACTGACATTTTTTCCCATTCCTCCTTGCAAAACAGCTCGAGCTCAGTGAGGTTGGATGGAGAGCATTTGTGAACAGCAGTTTTCAGTTCTTTCCACAGATTCTCGATTGGATTCAGGTCTGGACTTTGACTTGGCCATTCTAACACCTGGATATGTTTATTTTTGAACCATTCCATTGTAGATTTTGCTTTATGTTTTGGATCATTGTCTTGTTGGAAGACAAATCTCCGTCCCAGTCTCAGGTCTTTTGCAGACTACATCAGGTTCTCTTCAAGAATGGTCCTGTATTTGGCTCCATCCATCTTCCCATCAATTTTAACCATCTTCCCTGTCCCTGCTGAAGAAAAGCAGGCCCAAACCATGATGCTGCCACCACCATGTTTGACAGTGGGGATGGTGTGTTCAGAGTGATGAGCTGTGTTGCTTTTACGCCAAACATAAGGTTTTGCATTGTTGCCAAAAAGTTCAATTTTGGTTTCATCTGACCAGAGCACCTTCTTCCACATGTTTGGTGTGTCTCCCAGGTGGCTTGTGGCAAACTTTAAACAACACTTTTTATGGATATCTTTAAGAAATGGCTTTCTTGCCACTCTTCCATAAAGGCCAGATTTGTGCAATATACGACTGATTGTTGTCCTATGGACAGAGTCTCCCACCTCAGCTGTAGATCTCTGCAGTTCATCCAGAG
Organism: Oncorhynchus mykiss; assembly: GCF_057628025.1. NCBI lineage: Eukaryota > Metazoa > Chordata > Actinopteri > Salmoniformes > Salmonidae > Oncorhynchus > Oncorhynchus mykiss. The sequence continues at coordinate 11,862,649 of NC_143041.1, forward strand.
TGATCATGGGCCTCTTGGCTGCATCTCTGATCAGTCTTCTCCTTGTATGAGCTGAAAGTTTAGAGGGAAGGCCAGGTCTTGGTAGATTTGCAGTGGTCTGATACTCCTTCCATTTCAATATTATCGCTTGCACAGTGCTCCTTGGGATGTTTAAAGCTTGGGAAATCTTTTTGTATCCAAATCCGGCTTTAAACTTCTTCACAACAGTATCTCGGACCTGCCTGGTGTGTTCCTTGTTCTTCATGATGCTCTCTGCGCTTTTGACGGACCTCTGAGACTATCACAGTGCAGGTGCGTTTATACGGAGACTTGATTACACACAGGTGGATTGTATTTATCATCATTAGTCACTTAGGTCAACATTGGATCATTCAGAGATCCTCACTGAACTTCTGGAGAGAGTTTGCTGCACTAAAAGTAAAGGGGCTGAGTAATTTTGCACGCCCAATTTTTCAGTTTTTGATTTGTTAAAAAAGTTTGAAATATCCAATAAATGTCGTTCCACTTCATGATTGTGTCCCACTTGTTGTTGATTCTTCACAAAAAAATACAGTTTTATATCTTTATGTTTGAAGCCTGAAATGTGTCAAAAGGTCGCAAAGTTCAAGGGGGCCAAATACTTTCGCAAGGCACTGTATTTTTTAAAGTAGGCCATCACCACTTCAAGAATAATGCTTTGATATTAAAATTATTATTACATTCTAAAATGTGAAATAAATTGGATGCATGACGATTTCTGTAGCCTATGTGGCCGATGCAGGTACACAGAATAAGGCCAGGAATAGCAGTACCATTAATCTCACCCATCACTGTTTTTATAATGAGAAAGTGTCCAAAAACCAGGTTCCTTTTTGTAATGGAAGGATTTGTATAGAAAGCCAAGCTGAAGCCAGCATTAGATGTTATTGTCCTCATAATAACAGCACGTGGTTTTACCGCAAACGAGTAGTGCAACTAGGCTTGAGCGGTATCCAGATTGTCATACCTTCATACTGACCTTGTGCCTTACCACGATATTAGGTAATACCGGCACTGAACACAATGGGCGCCGTTTTCAAACCCCACTGATACTCGATAATCCAAAGGTTAGCAATGCTAACAGGTTTGTGTAGAATCCCATAGAGAATGCTAACTAGATGCTAATGAGTGCATTGCGAACAATTTGTACAGTTTCTGACTTAAACTATAGTAGTATACAAGCAACTCAAATGCTACTCACAGTTTGCTGCACACACAAAACAAATGACCTAGAACGTGAACGTGACCTAGAACGTGATTTTCTGCCGTTTCCAAGCAAATTCTTGATTTAGGAAGAAGCTACTAAAATTAGCAAACCAAATGCACGAATGCATAGCAAGTAACACATTTTAGACAATTTTTTATTTTACCCCTTTTTCTCCCCAATTTCGTGGTATCCAATTGTTGTAGTAGCTACTATCTTTTCTCATTGCTACAACTCCCGTACGGGCTCGGGAGAGACGAAGGTTGAATGTCATGCGTCCTCCGATACACAACCCAACCAGCCGTACTGCTTCTTAACACAGCGCGCATCCAACCCGGAAGCCAGCCGCACCAATGTGTATATCATATAAAAGTTTACTAGTTGAATATGCATTTAAATGAATTTATACTTTTGGTCCCCTAAAAGAGGGGGACTATATACAAAAAATGCTGTAATTTCTAGACAGTTCACCCGATATGGATGAAAATACCCTCAAATTAAAGCTGACATTCTGCACTTTAACATCAGAGTCATTGTTTAATTTCAAATACAAACAAACTAAAAAAAATACTTCACTGTCCCAATAATTACGGAGTGCACTGTAGCTATGTCCCCCCGTATATCTTAATGTAATGACATGAACAAATGTGGCAGGTTATTATCAATGACTTATCAACAGCTCTAACAAGTTGTCCAGAGTAAGCCATTCTCACCGGTACCCTGGTTTATAGAAAGACTCATATACTACACTAAAGATGAGGACTATGGGGCTAGATGTGCTGTGGTTCCTCCATACCTGTAGAGGGTGGTGGTGAGCCCAGCGAGGGCAAGTCAGCAGAAGGCCACACGGCCGCCCCCTCAGCCTCTCTCTGGCTCAGCTCCTCCTGCCAGATGATGGAGCTGGAGTCTTGAACCTTCTCTGAGCCCGCCTCGGGGATACCTGAGCCCGTCACCGCCACCTTTGCTGGTCCTGGTTCCTGAGAAGTGGTGGGCTCCACCTTGCGTTTCTTCTTCTGGTTCTGCTTGTTGGTCCTGGGATACACCACCAGCTGTTCAGTCCACCTGGGAAAGAGCGAGAACAGAATGATGGTGAAGGCATAGAGAACACACACACGTAAGCACACATACATACATACACACGTGTTTACCCATTGATGATCTCTTTGTTCTCCCCTCGTATAAAGTACTCCTGTTCAGGAGTGATGATACAGAGAGCGTTCTTCTGGCCCGTCTTGGGCTCTGCGTCAATGACGTCAGCACACAGGTTCATATTTACCGTGCCCTGGGGCAGCGTGCTCGGCTAGAGGGGGAATAACAGAGGAACAACATTCAGGCACAAGTAATGGCCAAACCTGACATGACACAGACTGTATACCAGGGTAAATACCAGTAGAACAGGACAACAATCTGTAGAATGATGAAGTGATTGCCTTGTAGCAAACTGGGAAGTATAGTCTGATTAGCCTCTTTCAACAGCCACAGTGCTGAAGGGGCACAGGGTCCTAGATCTCCGTCTGAGCCTAAGGGAAACTTCTACCCGGAGCTGCTATATAACAGGTGGATAGATATCACAACGTCTGTTTTTCATCCTCCATCCCTCCCTCCTTCCTTCACTCTTTCCCACAGACAGAGGACATATACAGCCCCTACTATAAGGTCACGTATCCGTTATCGATGGGTTGCCGGGACAACGGGGGAAATCCATTCAGGTCCAGTGGAGTGAATGGAGGAGGTGACAGCCCTGGGAGGCTGGAGTAAATACGTTTGTGTGTACGCGTGTGCTACTGCGAACGCACGTGGTTCTGCATATAGGTGCATGTTTGCCTTTGGAAAGGCACAATTTATCACGGTTTCTCCCAAACTCCCTATTGCCCCTCTACCGTCTAGAATTCCCCCTGAACCCCAGCATGGTCTCTCTAGTTCAGTGAGATTCCTGTACTGTTGTTATCAGGCCCAGACTGAACTGTACTCTGGCTGCAGATGTAAAACAGGTGCTGTTTCTCTCCTTAGCTCCTTTTAAGGCCATTCACATGGATCCTGTTTTAATGCAAGCTGCCAGTAAACCATGAGGGCTTCCAAATATGGCAATTACACTGGGTCACACTCAGAGAAACTTAGAATACAGACTGGAGCAAGCTAGTCTCTTTACTGTACGGCGAGGGAATTTTTTTGTGCTGGGAGGGTAAGGGGGGGAGAAAAAGGGGGGTGGGAGGGGAATCTGTCTCATAAAAGATGCCCCTTTCTATCTTTGTGAAGGAGAAAGCATGAAGGTATTACACACTTTTCCCTTGTTCCCCTCAAATGGTTGTGGTTAGGGTTGGGGGAAGATAGCTACAGATCTAGGATCAGGTTAAGGCCAGGGCAAGTCCAACCCACATCGGGAGAGAGAGCGAGAGAGAGGGCCAGTCCAGTCCAGTGGCTGTGTGTTCTTTGAGTATGTATACGTCGTCTGATCTGATACTGGCATCGACAAAGACTCCTCCATCTGCCAACACTGCCATTCATCCTCTCTGGCTGAGTCCCAAATGCCACCCTATTCCTTATATAGTGCATTACTTTTGACCAGAGCACTATGGATAAAATGTAGTGCACTATATAGGGAATAGGGTGGCATTTGAGATATAGTCCATGTGTTGTAGTGGGTTTGATTTCTCCACTCCAGATCCAATCCCATATCCTCCTATTGTCCTCCTATGGGGCCGGCTATATTTAGCTGCACAGGGGGGGGTATTATTATCGCTAACAACTTTCTCACAGACTGTCTCTCTGACTCAGTTCACAGTTTCTACGAACAGGACACACAAAGAAGCAATAAAACACTACTAATAAAGCTAGGAAACGTTTTTAATCGAGCAGGTCTTTATCCTCACAATGAACAAACTGTCAAGGGGAGTATTGAGATTTTAGGGGAAAATTGGACATTCCCACTAGTTCAATGCTTGATGAAGTACAACTTCTTTCTCTATCTGCCAGTGCCAGCCAAAATGATTTGATGAATGGGCTTCATCATATCATTCCAAAAATGGTGTCAGAGTGAGACTCGCAGAGCCAGCATTTGAATTAGGTAGAGCACACCCGCTCCATAATTGATACATTTTTCTGGGGAGTTTTATTGCCCGGACCGGTGGCAAGTAGTGTAAGAAACCAGCACCTGCTCTGCTCAGGGGTGAATGGGAAGCAGCAAGCTGCTGTTTTATACGGCATATGTGCCTCGACATGCCGCTTCCCTCTGTGCTGCATCAAAACAGAACCGTGTAGGCTGTGGAGAAAACTGAATGACCCCGTTTCCTGTCCCTATCCTCCCAGTCATTGACCCTCCGGCCCAGGTTCTCATCAGAGACTGAAGAGCTGTAGTCCTCCTTCTTGGGAGGTCCGCTTAGATTAAAAATAGCATTTGAGAACTGCCCAACTGGTGTCAGTCAACTACCCGAGGGACTGGTCAGCGGCAACATCTCCGGGACCGGTGTCGGTCCACGACTCAGTGTTTGAGAAACACTCAAACCTTCACCTTTCTGTCTTTCTCAGGTTTCGTCTCTCTTGCCTCCTTCTCAGTCTTTCACCTTCTCTCGCTCCTACTCTCCTTCTCAGATGATCAAATGTACAACACGTCCAATCCTGTCTGATGTAATAAAATTACATTATGCTACATTAGATATGAGTGCTTGTAGTGGCAGGCTGTGTGTATGTGGAATGTTTGGGTCTGGGGCATATCTGGCATTTTCATGTGGTTTTGGGGTCTACTGCTCTCTCTGTTTCTCTAGCCTGTTAGTTACTGGGAGCCCGCTGCACTTCACCAAATATGGGCATATCAGAGGAATGCTGTGTAGAGCCCGACCTCTGAGCATCTCCTTCTCAGTCCATCTCATCATGGGCTAAAATAGTTCAGTTCTAAAAAGCCAATTGCCCACTCGCATTAAACATCTTGAGTGAAATCTTCCCTGAAAGTTGCCTCGGCTTTATGCGAGTCACACAAAAGCTCTTATTTTTCAACCTTGTTGTAATAATTTTGCTTATATCATGTATCAGATGCAAAAGAAAAATACATATTCCGGGGAAATTTGGCCCTCCAATCGACGTACTACGCACGTCATGGTTCCATAGCAACAAACAACCTGCTCAATGAATCATGACATTGGTAGATCATTAAGATCAATGTATCTAGTATCATGTGAGATAGCTTCATATTTACAAAGATTCATCAGGTTGCTCTGGTCATTGTTGATGATGGGTTTGGCCGGGTTGCCTAACTCTGGCCTCTTCAGCTGGCCAAGAGCACAGGAATTACTAATAATAACAACCACTCTGAGCAAGAGAAGAGCCACAGCAGTCCATATTGGGTATTTTATGGGGTAGATCAGTAGACAGTCCATCAGCCCAGGGGAGAATCAGGGCTGAGCTTCACATTCTCTCAGGCACATTACAACTAACCTAAAATGTGCCTAGCTAGCTAATGTCAGTCAACAACTTCCTCAGTGTCTAAAATCCACACCATCCAAAAATTACACACCATCCAGGGATTCTGAAAATGTGACACCGGACAAAGTGACCAGGAAGATTTTAATGTAACGGCCATTAGAAACATTTCCTGGACCAATATGTATTAGGGTGTCCACCCACGGTGCTCAGAATGACATAGATCACATTTTGATTATGGTAACAGAACAAGCAACTCATACTGATGCAGCCAATAAAAAAGTAATTTTCAAACATTTGCCAAAATGCAAATCGCGGGAAAACACCAATCAAAACAGCACACCTGATTAGAACGGTTTCATATGTGACAGAGATGAAAATGTCCGTTAGAAACTGAGAAAGAGGTGGGGATCTTAAGATGCAACAACTAGGATGGGTTGCTAATACGACTAGGATTGTGAATGTTGATATGAAAACCAATAGAACATGAGAAATGGCATAGCGGTGGGTTCTATAAATTTGCCAAAATTAAATAATTACTCCTGTCTATCTTTTTTGAATTTTATTTCACCAGGTAGGCTAGTTGAGAACAAGTTCTCATTTAGAACTGAGACCTGGCCAAGATACAACAGAGTTACACATGGAATAAAACAAACAGTCAATATTACAGTAGAAAAAGTCTATATACAGTGTGTGCAAATTAAGATAAGGGAGGTAAGAGAATAAATAGGCCATGGTGGCGAAGTAATTACAATATACCAATAAAACACTGGAGTGATAGATGTGCAGAAGATGAATGTGCAAGTAGAGATACTGGGGTGCAAAGGAGCAAGATAAGTAAATACAGTATGGGGATGAGATAGTTGGATGGGCTATTTACAGATGGGCTATGTACAGGTGCAGTGATCTGTGAGCTGCTCGGTCAGCTGGTGCTTAAAGCTAGTGAGGGAGATATGAGTCTCCAACTTCAGTGATTTTTGTAGTTTGTTTCAGTCATTGGCAGCAGAGAACTGGAAGGTGGGGCGGCCAAAGGAGGAATTGGCTTTGGGGGTGACCAGTGAGATATACCTGCTGGAGCGCATGCTACGGGTGGGTGTTGCTATGGTGAGCAGTGAGCTGAGATAAGTCAAGGGCTTTACCTAGCAAAAACTTGTAGATGACCTGGAGCCAGAGGGTTTGGCGACGAGTATGAAGTGAGGGCCAGCCAACGAGAGCGTACAGGTCGCAGTGGTGGGTAGTATATGGGGCTTTGGTGACAAAACAGATGGCACTGTGATAGATTGCATCCAAGTTTTTGAGTAGAGTGTTGGAGGCTATTTTGTAAATGACATCGCCGAAGTCGAGGATCGGTAGGATAGTCAGTTTTACTAAGGTATGCTTGGCAGCATGAGTGAAGAAGGTGTTGTTGCGAAATAGGAAGCCGATTCTAAATGTAATTTTGGATTGGAGATGTTTTATGTGAGTCTGGAAGGAGAGTTCACATTCTAACCAGACACCTAGGTATTTGTAGTTGTCCACATATTCTAAGACAGAACGTCCAGAGTAGTGATGCTGAAAGGGCGGGCAGCGATCGGTTGAAGAGCATGCATTTAGTTTTAATTGCATTTAAGAGCAGTTGGAGGCCACGGAAGGAGAAATACAGAAATACATTTAATCATTCAAAATACTTCATTAGAAAGCATGACTTAGCCGCAGAGGAACCGAGGATCATTAGCTTCTTTTTAAAAATAGCTGTGGATTGTTTCAATTCACAAGCTTGTAGGCCTTTGCCTACTTGGGAAGCCTGCAATTTGCGGTAGTAGAAATAAGCTCAGGGGTGAAAGGTAATACGGTCTGGTACGGCATCCAGGCAAAATACATAGTAGGAGTACCCCGTACCAGTAAAACGTGAGCCTATCACAATATTTAAACAAAATGTCAAGAAAACTGAAAGCTATTAGACCACTATTTATCATTACCGCATGTCAGAGGCATGAAAAATGAGTGAGTGGGCTTAAGTGCAGACTTCCCAAGATGATTGGCCGACACCCAGACCTCCGCAGATAGCAGTGGACGCATAAATTATTGCCAAATATCATTACAATTTTTTGTGTTTAGTGCAACAGGTGTCTCTTTCCATTCGCCTCGTAAAGTTGCCTTTTGAAGGGGTTGTTGCACAATCAGATGAAAACATGACTGGTTGGGTTTATGCCACAATAAAAAGGTCATACATTTGGAAAGTTAAATGACAAATCTTTAGACTTTGCCCACAGAGATCCTATTGAATGAATAGGGATTTTATATGTAGTTCTATGACTAGGCCCATAAAGAATTTTGGTGCAAGCGCCTGCACATATAGGAAGTCCAGTACCGAGAGGAAATTCATTCATTCTACCCCAGAATAGGCCTAGCTGATTATTGAGTTGTGCTTGTCTGTGAAAAGCATCTAAAATGTGTGTGAAGTATGTGGAGTATAATTGAAAATGTTGAGACAAGAAGAAGGGGACTGGTGAGTGGCGAAGGTACAGGAAGAGAGTCTCTCTCTCCAGAATGGCTCAGCCGTCTCCCGCCAATTCTTGAGGCTGAGTTCCATGCGCTCTTTTCTTAAGCTGTCAATGGATCAAGGTGTATCAATGTGTCCATATGGCAGAGGCTGGTGCTAGCCGTAGTTGAATTTTAACTTTTTGATTTGTATAATTTTTCATTCAGATTTCTATGATTAACCACATGACAATGATTTTGAGAAACTAAAATGTTGTTATTGAAAAGAAACTGTTCCACGAAAATGTGCATATGAAAATCATAACTGGCACGCAGATCGACAGAAATGGAAGGATAAATCGTAAGCTTCCCCAACTTGAAACTCACGCGCCTATAAAGTCTTTATGGCCTCCCGAGTGGCGCAGTGCTAGCTGTATTCTGGGTTAGAGTCCAGGCTCTGTCAGACCCATGGGGCGGCACACAATTGGTGCAGCGTTGTCTGGGTTAGGGATGTCCTTGTCCCGTTGCACATTAGCGCCTCCTGTGGCGGGCCGGGCGCAGTGCACGCTGACAGTCTTTATAAAATTTACTCCATGTTTCCATTGTCGGATTTTGACTATAGGCTACTTTAAAGCAAGATATGAGATGTCTCATAACATGAAATAAAACATTCAGGTTTCAAACAATTTACGTTTTCAAATTGCATACTACCTCCAGCTTTGGGGCGGCAGGTAGCCTAGTTGTTAGAGCATTGGGCCAGTAAACGAAAGGTTGCTGGATCGAATCCCTGAGCTGACAAGGTAAAAATCTGTTGTTCTGCCCCTGAACAAGGCAGTTAACCCACTGTTCCTTGGTAGGCTTGCATTGTAAATAATGTTCTTGCATAGTTAAATACAGGTTAAATTAAAAAAATCCAGCTCACATTGTAATGTGGTGTGTGACACGCCAATAGCCTGTTGCCTACACTTGTAGCCTATGGTGAATGGGAGGCACGCTTCAACTAACAGAGAAATATATAGTTGTTTTCATTAATCGTGTACCAAATCTGTTTTAACAAGCAACTGCATTTTGAGTTGTTTCGCAATGAATGGGCTTATAAAATAACATGTTTTACTCCAGCAGCAACCAGCTGAGGAGCTTCAGGAGAAATCCTGCTCAAAATCCTGAAATCCTGCTCAACATAGGCACTCTATGCTGTGCACATGGGATAAATAAGATAGGCTACAGGAGGATTAACGAATATACAGCAATTCCACAAAATTATGCAAATTAACATATAGACCAGGCATCAACAACTAGATTCAGCCATGGGACGAATTTTTGGTGCGGATGGTCAGGGGCCGGAACATAATGACAAATAATTTGTAGACTGCCAATTGACCGCAAGAAGCCCAAACAGATATGCTTGACCAAAACATAACCACCTCAAACCTTGCTTACATTGGTATACGATCACGTGTCTCTTTTATGCATCGGAATACTTGGGAACAGACTTCCTAAATAAAAATCCCTTGGAGCTGATTGTGTAGTTTTTACAGCAATTCAACACACAAAAAGAAGAGAACATCCCTTCATCAAAACGGAGATGTAAAAAGAGGTATTTATGATGTGCTGTATACGGCACAGATAAAGGCTATAGATGTGGCAAAGGTAAATTGAACTCGCCCAAAACAATGGAATTGCCATGGAAAAGCATGGGGGAAAGATTCCGAGTATCCTCATTGCCCACCAGCAAAATTAGCCTACATTTAGGCTATTGTTTATCTGTATTTCACACTATGTTGAGGTAAAAATCTAAGTAAAATGCCAGTATGGATGTCAACCCCAACACATGTTCATGTCATCTTTCCCAATCAAATGCATTACAGTTAAAAACAGATGACTACCACCACTGATTACTGTACGCTAACTATGCTAAACATATTATTCAAATGGGAGTTAGCATTTAGCAGTCACTTCTAAACTTTAAAAAAAAGTGACAACTTCTTTCTACATGTTATGCAGCAAAAAACAAATATATCCAAATATATCCAAATCTGACTTAACTCTAGGGTACGCTAGCGTCCCACCTGGCCAACATCCAGTGAGATTGCAGAGCACCAAATTCAAATACAGAAATACTCTTTATAAAAATGCAGAAAATATACAACTATTAAACATAGGTGTAAAGATTAACTTCTTGTGAATCCAACCACGGTGTCAGATTTAAAAAATGCTTTATGGCGAAAGCATACCTTACAATTATTTGAGAACACAGCCCAGCAGACAAATCATTACAAACAGTAACCAGCCAAGTAGAAAAGTTACACAAGTCAGAAATAGAGATACAATTAATATCTTACCTTTGATGATCTTCATATGTTTGCACTCAGAAGACATTCATTTATTCAATAAATGTTTCTTTGTTCGATAAAGTCTCTCTTTATATCCGAAAACCTGTTTTGTTCGCGCATTTTCTTCAGTAATCCACAGGTTCAAACGCAGTCACAACAGGCAGACAAAATCCAAATTGTATCCGTAAAGTTCATAGAAACATGTCAAACGATGTTAATATTCAATCCTCAGGTTGTTTTTAGCCCAAATGATCTATAATATTTCAACCGGACAATAACGTCATCAATACAAAAGGTAAACAAGAAAGGAACTCTCTCTGGTTGCGTGCATGAAAAAGCTCTGCGACACGGCAGGGTCCACTCATTCAGACTGCTCTTACTCCCTCATTTTTCAGAATACAAGCCTTAAACAATTTCTGAAGACTGTTGACATCTAGTGGAAGGCATAGGAACTGCAATTTGAGTCCTAAGACCATGGATACTGTAATGGCATTGAATAGAAAACTATTCACACAAAAACAAAATCCTACTTCCTGAATGGATTTTTCTCAGGTTTTCACCTGTTATACTTAGACATTATTTTAACAGTTTTGGAAACTTGATAGAAAGCTATACAAATCTTCTAATTATATGCATATCCTATCTTCTGCGCCCGAGTAGAAGGCAGTTTAATTTGGGCATGCTTTTCATCCAAAATTCCAAATGCTGCCCCCTACCCTAGAGAAGTTAAGTAACCACATTGTGGGCCTGTTACAATACATAATAAAGGTAAAAAAATAAAAAATAAATCATGACGGATTTGACAAATATCCACTTTGTTAGATCAGATTGTTGAATGTGGGCCAATCTGGCAGGCGTTCCATTGACACCTTTACTCCATCTAAACTGGTATCTCTGCATTGCGTAAGCATACATGGCAAGCAAGGGAAAAGACAGGGTATTGTTTCTCTCTGCTATATACAGTAGGCCTTTAACTTAAGGGGTTGGTGTCCGATCAGGCTGAGGATGTATACGTTGATGATGAATAAAAAACAAAACAAATCATATCTACTTTAATTTCCACTCCTCCGCCTAAAGTTTAAACTAAGTAAACGATAATGTGCACTGAGATAAACGCTGAACTCCCAAAATGTTGTATAGGCTCCATTTTGGAAACGTTCCTATTGTGGGGGGCTGAGGCGCACAGTTACGGCAACAAAGCGGCCATTTTCCTGACCCAGTTTCCCGGTGGCGTTCCGGGGTGTTCCCTGAGCTGTAGATGAAAAGGCACGAAGACAATGAGGCCCTCCACGTCTAAATAGCACGACCAGCTTCACAATGACAGGAAAAAAGTGCTACACCGAACTAACGGGTGTCATTTGCACACAATGCACACTGGAGAAATGGACACACGCAAGCAGTCAGCACACACACACACACGTATGCATGCACAAAGCGTAACCAGGATGTTTCCTCCCTTTGTCATCACGTGGGGATCCATGACAACATGAAGACAATGATTATGATTTCAGCGATCTCATCTGCACAAAGCAACCACCTGGACACAAACACACAGCCACGGAGTGCGTAGGCCTACATCTCAGCAGCCAAAAGCAGCATCCTCTCCTCTTCCATCAATTTTGTTTTGCAGAGAACTGATAACTGGGGTTTGATACATATAAAGCAGGCCCAAAGCTACGGTCAAGGTTAGAAGCTATAGGCCAGGGACTGAAGCTATGGCAGCTTTGCCAGTCAGGCAGAGCAAAGTGTTAAGTGGGCCTCTGTATACACACAAGCAGCCTAATCTCCAGCCTGATCTGCCAGTGGGGTTGGTCACCCGTGTCACATTCCCCAGTCACACAAACACACAAAGGGGATATCATAAGCTGCAAGGGACTCTCTCCAGTCTCTGTTCCTCAGTTTCTTTCCCAATCTGTATAATTCTACCCCTATCATCCCCTATGTTCCTCTGCTTCATCCTATATTCTCTCTCCCTCCACCTCCATATACATTTTCATGGTTCTTCAGTGTGAGGTTTACTCTGCATTCGGGTGGGGCAGTTTTAACATCTCGCAAACACAAGGCTAGCTAACAGAGATCAGGCTTCCCAGTCATCTCTTTCCCAAGCAGGTACCACTGAATACACAGCCAGGTCATTCAGCATACCGTCCCGTCCTTCACGGACCATATCAAATACTACTCTTCCCAGTGCTAGAGGCGTCACTAGAGACACCATGGCTCTGCGTGAAGCCATAAGGCACGAGAGGCAGTGCTATAGCCTGATTATAGACACAGCTAAGGAGTGCTGTTAGGTTGTTAAGGAGGAGGTGGAAGTAGCATGGCTGATATGACAGCTCCTTACCGATTCGTCCAGGGCGAAGCGCAGGCAGCCATGTTCGTACAGCACAAAGAACCGCCGCTGCCATTTCTGTTGGGAGAAAGAGGAACATCGTTAACACTTAATCTGATGATCTCCTTAGAAACTATTAAGAAACGGCCTATAAACTAATATTGTAAACAATTTCTACAGGGAAAGAGGAGCATTGCTATTGGGCTGAAACCAAACAAACACTTAAGCTCCATTATGAACTGAGACTAATAGGGTGTAGTGAACATATAGCTAAGAGATGCTTAAAGATACAATAACATAAATCCGAGAACCCACCGCCTGTAGTCTGGGTACCAGACATTTTAGCTAACACTCCTTGCCACTACTGTCATTCTTGGTAAATGACATGGAGAACAAGGAGCGAAATTAAATAGCTGAATAGAGACTAGAGGTCAACCGTTTATGATTTTTCAACGCCGATACCGATACCGATTATTGGAGGACCAAAAAAGCCGATACCGATTAAATCGGTCGATTAATTTTTTTTTTTTACATGTATTTGTAATAATGACAATTACAACAATACTGAATTAACACTTATTTTAACTTAATATAATACATCAATAAAATCAATTTAGCCTCAAGTAGATATCATTCAAAAACAAAGTGTTGGAGAAGAACGTAAAAGTGCAACATGTGCTATGTAAGAAAGCTAACGTGTCAGTTCCTTGCACAGAACATGAGAACATATGAAAGCAGGTGGTTCCTTTGAACATGAGTCTTCAATATTCCCAGGTAAGAAGTTTTAGGTTGTAGTTATAGGACTATTTCTCTGTATACCATTTGTATTTCATTAACCTTTGACTATTGGATGTTCTTATAGGCACTTTAGTATTGCCAGTGTAACAGTATAGCTTCCGTCCCTCTCCTCGCTCCTCCCTGGGCTCGAGCCAGCAACACGACAAACAGCCACCACATCGAAGCAGCGTTACCCATGCAGAGCAAGGGAAACAACCACCCCAAGGCTCAGAGCGAGTGAAGTTTGAAACGCTATTAGCGTGCGCTAACTAGCCAGCCATTTCACTTTGGTTACACCAGCCTCATCTCGGGAGTTGATAGGTTTGAAGTCATAAACAGCGCAATGCTTGACGCACAACGAAGAGCTGCTGGAAAAATGCACGAAAGTGCTGTTTAAATGAATGTTTACGCGCCTGCTTCTGCCTACCACCACTCAGTCAGATACTTAGATACTTGTATGCTCAGTCAGATTATATACACGCTAGATAATGTCTAGTAATATCATCAACCATGTGTAGTTAACTAGTGATTATGACTGATGTTTTTGTTTTTTATAAGATAAGTTTAATGCTAGCTAGCAACTTACCTTGGCTTACTGCATTTGCGTAACAGGCAGTCTCCTTGTGGAGTGCAACGAGAGAGAGGCAGGTCCTTATTGCGTTGGACTAGTTAACTGTAAGGTTGCAAGATTGGATCCCCCGAGCTGACAAGGTGAAAATCTATCTTTCTGCCCCTGAACAATGCAGTTAACCCACTGTTCCTAGGCCGTTAGAATGTGTTCTTAACTGACTTGCCTAGTTAAATAAAGATTTTTTTTTAAATAAAAAAATCGGCGCCCAAAAATAATTATTTCTGATTGTTATGAACACTTGAAATCGGCCATTCCGATTGATCGGTTGACCTCTAATAGACAGCAACCAGACTGGGGGCTCCCGAGTGGCTCAGCGGTCTAAAGCACTGCATCTCAGTGCTAGAGGCGTCACTACAGAGACCCTGGTTCGAATCCAGGCTGTATTTAACCAGGCAACTTCACCTGGGACCTCATTCATAAATTAAGCTACGGTGGGTTTATAGTTTACAATTACACTTTCATATTAGTACATAATTTTGCATTATTTGACCTAATGATAACTAGCTACCAAGAGGCTAGACCAGTTTTCCCTGAAAGTGAACGATGCCGCTATCAATCAAATCAAATGAAAAGAAAATTGTATTTGTCACATGCTTAGTAAACAACCGGTGTAGACTTACAGTGAAATGCTTACTTAGGGGCCTTCCCAACAATGCTGAGAGAAAGAACATAGGGAAATAATAGAAAAGTAATAACACGTAATAATAAATACACAATGAGTAACGTAGCTATATACACTGGGTACCAGTAAAGATACAATGTGCAGGGGTATGAGGTAATTGAGGTAGATACAGTTGAAGTCAGAAGTTTACATACACCTTAGCCAAATACATTTAAACTCAGTTTTTCACAATTCCTGACATTTAGGATCACCACTTTATTTTAAGAATGTGAAAAGTCAGAAAAATAGTAGAGAGAATGATTTATTTAAGCTTGTATTTCTTTCATCACATTCCCAGTGGGTCAGAAGTTTACATGCACTCAATTAGTATTTGGTAGCATTGCCTTTAAATTGTTTAACTTGGGTCAAACATTTTGAGTAGCCTTCCACAAGCTTCCCACAATAAGTTGGGTGAATTTTGGCCCATTACTCCTGACAGAGCTGGTGTAACTCAGACAGGTTTGTAGGCCTCCTTGCTCGCACAGGCTTTTTCAGTTCCGCCCACACATTTTCTATAAGATTGAGGTCAGGGGCATTTTGCCACAACTTTGGAAGTATGCTTGGGGTCATTGTCCATTTGGAAGACCCATTTGCGACCAAGCTTCCTGACTGATGTCTTGAGATGTCGCTTCAATATATCCACAATTTTCTTTCCGCATAATGCCATCTATTTTGTGAAGTGCACCAGTCCCTCCTGCAGTAAAGCTCCCCCACAACATGATGCTGCCACCTCCGTGCGTCAGGGATGGAGTTGCAAACCAAACCGTGTCCAGTTGCAAACCGTAGCCTGGCTTTTTTAATGCCGGTTTTGGAGCAGTGGCTTCTTCCTTGCTGAGCAGCCTTTCAGGTTATGTTGATATAAGACTCGTTTTACTGTGGATATAGATACCTTTGTACCTGTTTCCTCCAGCATCTTCACAAGGTCCTTTGATGTTGTTCTGGGATTGATTTGAACTTTTCACACCAAAGTACATTCATCTCTAGGAGACAGAAAGCGTCTCCTTCCTGAGCGGTATGATCCATGGTGTTCATACTTGCTTACTATTGTTGTACAGAATGCTCCCAAGGATGAACCAGACTTGTGCAGGTCTACAAAAAATATTCTGAGGTCTTGGCTAATTTCTTTTGATTTTCCCATGATGTCAAGCAAAGAGGCACTGAGTTTGAAGGTAGGTCTTGAAATACATCCACAGGTACACCTCCAATTGACTCAAATTATGTCAATTAGCTTATCAGCAGCTTCTAAAGCCATAACATCATTTTCTGGAATTTTCCAAGCTGTTTAAAGGCACAACCAACTTAGTGTATGTAAATTTCTGACCCACTGGAATTGTGATACAGTGAATTATAAGTGAAATAATCTGTCTGTAAATAATTGTTGGAAGAATTACTTGTGTCATGCAAAAAGTAGATGTCCTAACCGACTTGCCAAAACTATAGTTTTTTAACAAGAAATTTGTGGAGTGGTTGAAAAATTAGTTTTAATGACTCCAACCTGTGTATGTAAACTTCCGAATTCAACTGTATGTACATATAACTAGGCATAAAGTGACTAGGCAACAGGATAGATAATAAACAGTAGCAGCAACATATATGAGTTAGTGCAAAAATGGTAAATGCAGATAACCAAATAGCTAAGCAGACTAACTATTTAAATAACAATTTAGCAGTCTTATGGCTTGGGGGCAGAAGCTGCTTAGGGTCCTGTTGGTTCCAGACTTGGTGCATCAGTATCACTTGCCGTGCAATAGCAGAGAGAACAGTCAATGACCTGGTTTGCTGGAGTCTGACACATTTTTGGGCCTTCCTCTGACTCTGCCTGGTATAGAGGTCCTGGATGTCAGGGTGCTCGGCCCCAGTGATGTACTGTGCAGTACGCACTACCCTCTGTAGTGCCTTGCGGTTGAATGCCAAACAGTTGCCATACCAAGCGGTGATGCAGCCAGTCAAGATGCTCTCAATGGTGCAGCTGTAGAACTTCACGACTATGTTGGTGTGTGGAACATGAAAGAACCTTAGTGATGTGGACACCGAGGAGCTTGAAGCTCTGGTTTCGCTCCACTACAGCCCTGTCGATGTGAATGGGGGCGCGCTAGGCCATCCATTTCCTTTTGTCCACGATCAGCTTCTTTGTCTTGCTGACGTTGAGGGAGAGGTTGTTGTCCTGCACCACACTGCCAGGTCTCTGACCTCCAATCTACTAAGCTTACCTGAACGAAATATACAAAACTGATCATGACTTGATTTATTCTCATGTCACTGTGATTGGTTAGTCAACATGCAATAAAACCTGTATACTGTCAATGACTGAGATTAATTATTTGCGTTGCTGGCTTCATTATCTGATGGATTTTGGATTTCTCTGGTCTCAATTATTTCTTCAAGGGCCTATGCGAGGCCAACTTTACTACATTATCCTGAAGGCATACTTAAACACCCCATTTTTTCTTTTTTTACGCGAATGATGCGTCTCAACTTTAAACAATGCAAATTTTGTTTAACTTCTTTCTATTCTGTGGCTGCGTGAAATAGCAACCATGACATGAATTCAGCGATGACATTTACTTCATCTTTGTGGCTCCCTGATGAAATGGTAACATCCATTACTGTACTTAGTCTTAGCCAACCTTGCACCGTATACCGAATCTTCTGTACTTTTTCCGATACTAGAACATAAAAAAACGGTTCGGTACTAGAATTTGTTACTTTTGGTACTCCTGTCAAAAAGTGTCAAGAATCAAGCTTGTCTACCAGCGCAGCAGAGCCCTTATTATCGCGTGCACTGAGAGTCTGGGCTGTATCATGTTACATCATCATGCGACACGGCATGTAGACATTTTTAAATACGATTATTGTTCGTAAAACAAATGTCTATACATGCTAGAACACTTTACAAATGCAAGAAGATACTGGTAGCGGACAGCTAAAGATAACATCCATTCACAACCATCGTACTTTGTTTGTGATTATATGCAAACTACAACGCAAAAAAAATCCTGATTTCAAAGCTGAGTGCCACCAAATACCTTATTAATTAACTCGGTCGCTCGCTCACGTCTCTCCCAAAGATGATCAGTGAACTCTGTTAGAGACAGAGCACATTTGTATAAAATAAGCTACTTCTATTAAAATGTTGTTGAACAGTACAATAAAATAAATGTAACCTTCATTTAACCAGGCAAGTCAGTTAGAACAAATTCTTATGTACAATGACGGCCTATACCCGGCCAAACCCGGATGACGCTGGGCCAATTGTGCGCCACCCTATGGGACTCCCAATCACGGCCGGATGTGATGCAGCCTGGATTCAAACCAGGGGGTCTGTAGTGACACCTCTAGCACTGAGATGCAGTGCCTAAGACCGCTGCGCCACTCGGGAGCCCTTGCAAGGGAAACAGATTGTTTGTCATCTGTAGCCCAATGAAATCAGCCAAAACAAGCTCAATAACTCAATGCGTGCACACACTGAATATGCATTCACCTGTATTGTGGATAGGCCTAGGCTACATCTTGATTTACCCAGTTTATCAATAAAGATTTACCATTCAAAATAAAATTATTACCATTATGTTGTTAAAGTTAGAATGGTAAAAACATACCAAAGTCAAATTGATTGTATAATTGATTAATTAATCGATTACATGGCGGTCTCTGAAAAATATGGACGTACATTTTTTTATAACGTAATGATAATTGAACTCAAAAGATGCCCAACGATTGAACAGAGCAGTAGCTGAGTTTATCTGTCTGGATCAAGTGCCATTCTGTGACCTGGTAATATGGCTTCTTTTTTGCAGTGGTATTGTTTTGTTATTGTTTTGGTATTGAGTATTGGGATACTAAACCAGCTATCGAAGTCAAAAATCTGGTAATGTGACAACACTAGTACTCTCTATTGCTGCTTTTCAACTGTAACGCCAGTGTTATACTTAAGCAATAAGGCACGATGGGATCTGGTATATGACCAATATACCACCACATGGGCTGTTCTTAAGCAGGACGCAACGCAGAGTGCCTGGATACAGCCATTAGCCGTGGTATATTGGCCATATACTATAAACCCCCAAGGTGCCTTTGTGCTATTATAAACTGGTTACCAATGTAATTAGAGCAGTAAAAATAAATATTTTGTCATATCCGTGATTTTTGATCTGATATACCACGGCTGTTAGCCAATCAGCATTCAGGGCTTCAACCACCCAGTTTATAATAGTGTATACAACCTGATGTTATAGGAAATTGTGTTTCCATAGTGTAGCAAAGGCTCTTATTTATCATAGACTTTTTAGTTCACTGTTCCATTAAATTGCGCTTTTTGTTAACTGTCCCTTTAACTGCAGACACCTCTGAGCCATAGAGATGTATAGAGATCGCAATGTATCAGTCCTCAATGGCACTGCCCATGTTAAACACGCTTTTTGGCACTAGAGACCCTTTGTACATCTCTATGCCGAGCACACCTGCAACCAATTTCACTTCTTAAATACCTGAGTTCCTTTGTCTTTTAGTTCAGTGCCAAACAATCTAAGCACTAGTACAAAACCTCTCCAACATGTATCCTTTCATTTCTGTTATCCGTGAGTCCAATACCCAAACGTAAGTAACCCGCAATATTATTTACATTCTTCAATTGATCTGCATTTAAAGATGCACTGTTCTTTATTAGTGGTATGATGTTGTTAGAAATATTTGCATATTGAAAGGATCTCATTTGTACCTTCAATTAATATTTTACTGCTTTGGAGAAATTATATTTATCATTTGACTACTGGCTCAGATTGTGAAAAGTAATTGTTTAAGATCAAATATGCTGATAAATGTTTTCGTTTACTGTCAGCACAAGTCAATGGAAATTAAGTTTGAATTGGAGGAAATAAAACAGAACCTCAAGTCTCTCTCCTTATCCTCTAACCCGGGATCACTGTGTCACCTACCTCACCCAGAGCATTCAAAATAGGCAACCTGCCTTATCACATTGCTAGGGCTGACAGTGAGAACTTCTGAAGAGCAACAACCTCTGCATAATCGAAAGTTGCATTGTGAGGTGTTAACCGTCAAAGGTGTAAACCCATGTTCACAGTTAGCCATCGTTATGCAGATGCAGCCCCAGTGGACTCGCCCCCAAGATAGCGCAGGTTCTTCGGCGCCATGGCCCATCTGGCTTAGCACAGTTTGTTGAATAGATTCCATGATCCGGACATGAGCGAGTGCTCGGCTCCTTCACGCCACTATGTATGTGCGCTCTAATCATTGTGACGTATAGCACCAGGCAAATTGGCATGAAAAGGACAATACGTATGCAGATCTAGAGCCCATTTCTCTGACCATTCGGTTATACGCTAGGGCTTGTGTTTCAAGCGCTTCCATTACGCCTCAAAGCTTACTTCCCAAATGGATTTTAAGTGGATTAAAACGTCCCGATTGGTCAAAGTTCACCCATCTCCCTCTCACTATGAGGTTCTGCTGCCCCCGGGAATGGTGTTTGCCTAATGTTTATCATGCGACTACAGTGCTATGGAAGAACAGGGAACAAACATACTAACCCATCCCCCATTCCATGTGAGCGCGTGCACGCCTCATGGTTGCTCTTACCCGGGATCTCTGCATGGGGTTGTCAAAGTCTGTTCCCTCGGGGGCCAAGCACAGCCATCCGCCGTAAATAGGTTTGGCCTGTAAAACAGAGCGATTTAGACAATCATTAAAATTGTTGGGAAGCAGTCAGCAAGGAGAGGGCACATTTTGTGGTCCAGATGTTCCTATAGACCCTCCCAATGAGGCAGTTTTCAAACCACAAAACCAGTTAGCAAGCCTGTTGGCCTAATTAGCATTGTTTGATAGACACCATTGCCTTGCATTCAAATGACGTAAATGAAGATTTGTGAATGAGAACAGCGCCTGCTTATAAACCTACATTCACTTCGTGGAAGTTGTTTGAGCCAAAAACCTGCATGTTTCCAATGAAAACACAGAAGTTCAAAAGATGTGGAAATGTATAAACATGGAGCAGAGCTCCCACGGTGAGGGGGTGGCTGTTTAAAATGGCTGCTCTTTGCACTCTAAAACTTGTTTGTCTTGGTCTAACTTTTACTGTTAAACATTACCAAGAAGCAGCTGTCAGGGCTGTTTTGCAAAAAAAAAAAAATCCCTCCTACCTTCTTTACCTCAAAATCCAGACTAGTGTCTTACACGTGCGGAAGAGGAGTGTACGATTATTAGACTGTGTGGGTATTGGCCCTGGCTGTCACTAGCTAGCCCGTGTCCCTGCATGTCTGTCAAATCTATGTGCCTTGTTTCCGCTTGCATAGACCGACTGCCTATAGAGACATTTAATTGGTTACTTTTAACAGGTGATGGGGTGACTGAGGAGATAAACATGCCATGACCTAGTCCTAAGAAATCTGATAAGTCTACCATTTTGGCAGCAATGATGACTAATTATTTTACTTATTGCTGATTAGCTGATTATCTGCAGCAATGAAGTCTACGCCTAGGCTACGATCCAAAATTGATGTTTCCTGTCCTCAGATCTTATATGGGCAATGTTATCAATAAAGTAGCAAAAATCACACAGGTCTTGCTATAATGCATAACCGATTTCTCCATTCTTCTCTTACAAAACATCCAAAGAGAGAGCGAGGAAGAGAGAAAGAGCTGGACAGGAAAGAATGAGCGAGACACAAGGAGAGGCAGTGTAAGCGAGCAGCTGTGGCCTGTAGCGATGTTGGTGGGCTGAGGAGCCAGGAGACCCGGGGAGGAGGGACACACCCTTGCACCCTTCCTCCCTCCACACACACACACACACACAAGCCTCACTTCCTCTATAGTGGTCCTCCTTTGACCTCACCCTCCCCCCTCAGCTATCTCCCACAGACCTTCTACCTTCCCCCTCCCTTCCAACCCGCCTCCAACCCCACCGGCAGTGAGGTTAACCCATAGAGATAGGACTCTAGTGCCCAAAAGTCTGTTTTAGCATGGGCAGCGCTATTGGGGACTTTCACAATGTTGAAGTAGAAAACTGGGTGGGACTTCCTATGGGTTAAGGGAGGATCACATCATTCCATCCAGGTCAACAGGAGGGATTAACCAATGAATTACACACGTGAGAAAACATTCCATAACTTCAGGTGGCAGTAAATCATCAACCTTGGCTTCATACCTGTTCAAACACACTCCAAGTGGCAGTATGCACTGTTTCAGTTTGTTTACCAACTCATAGTAGAAGAAAATTGACAACTTCAAAATGGAGATGCTCATACTCTCTCAGATGCCATAATCGGACAGATAAAATTGCGTCCTCTATCACGCGTTAACCTCTTATTGCCTCCCTAGTACAATCCAGGGAGGCCTGGACGCTCTTCTCTCCTCCACTCATTTAAGAGTCATGCCAAAAGGTCCATTCAAACGTAAGGTAGACCCATCTGAAAGTTCACCTTACTCCTCCTAGCCAAGTAAAACCAATGCAGAGCCTTTGATTTTACACTGAACAAAAATATAAACGCAACATGTAAAGTGTTGGTCCATTGTTACATGAGCCGAGATCCCAGAAATGTTCCATTCACACAAAGCATATCTCTCAAATGTTTTGCACAAATTTGTTGACATCCCTGCTAGTGAGCATTTCTCCTTTGCCAAGATAATCCATCCACCTGACAGGTGTGGCATATCAAGAAACTGATTAAACAGCACAATCATTACACAGGTGCACCTTGTGCTGGGGACAATAAAAGGCCACTTTAAATGTGCAGTTTTGTCACACAACGCCACAGATGTCTCAAGTTGAGGGAGCGTGCAGTTGGCATGCTGACTTGCCGCAATGTCCACCAGAGCTGTTGCCAGATAACTGAATGTTAATTCCTCTACCATAAGCCTCCTCAGACACCGTTTTGGAGAATATGGCAGTACGTCCAACTGGCCTCATAACTGCAGACCACGTGTATGGGATCGTGTGGACGAGCGGTTTGCTGATGTCATTGCACACTGAGTACCCCATGGTGGGGGTATGGTATAGGTAGGCATAAGTTACTGACAACGGGCACAACTGCATTTTATCGATGGCAATTTGAATGCACAGAGATACCATGACGAGATCCTGAGGCCCATTGCTGTGTCATTCCATCTGCCTCCATCACCTGTTTCCAAGATGATAATGCACGGCCCCATATCGCAAGGAGTATAGTTGTCACACCAGATACTGACTGGTTTTCTGATCCATGCCACTACCTTTTTTTTTTTTTTTAGGGCATCTGTGACCAACAGATGCATATCTGTATTCCCAGTAATGTGAAATCCATAGGTTAGGGCCTAATGAATTTATTTCAATTAACTGATTTCCTTACATGAACTGTAACTCAGTAAAATATTCGAAATTGTTGCATGTTTATTTTTGTTTAGTATAGATAGAACTGGAACTTATAGGTCTAAGACGTCATTTTGGACCATGTGGAATTGAGATCTATGTATGTTAATTTGAGAACTTGGGGCTCCACTGGTGAGAGTAACCTGTGAGAAACTCTGTTCCAGTTTCAATCCCAACCCCGCACTTTCACAAGCTCTTCCTCTCCTCCCTCAAATCTTTCCATACCCCTGCCTCCTCTCTCTCCCTGGGTTTTCACTCTCCTTCCCTCTATACTCCCATCATCACCCCACTATCACTCCCAAACTGTTCTCTCTGTCTGTATTTCCACCATTTCCTTGCCTCCCACCTTCTATCCTGAGTGGGTTCTATCTCACCAACGCAGAGCAGCATAGCTCAGCAATAGCCTTGATCCAGAAAAAAAACCTTTGAAACTATTATCATATCCCAGCAGAATGTAAACTTTTTAATATGATCTTTGAGAACTAGAAATGACTAAAAATAAAAAGGTAGAAAGTCAGGGATAATAGACCAAACTAATTTGAGTATTTTTTTTACATGGCTGGATTACTGATAGGGCACATACCCGGGGGCCCCATTGGTTTTATTATGTTTGAGCATAAGAACACAGAATTAGCTATGGCAAAATGAGTGTGGATTGTAGGAAATTAGCTTTCACGCTGCAGAAACATTTCTCGGCTCCATGGGAAAATTTTTAGAGAATTACAGGAAATGAGCTGAAAAACGCCACATCTCTCTACGCCGCCAATTCCGGAACGATTTATGCCAAGCCAACGGCCTTGTCGGGGGCGTGGTTGGGCTACCTCTGTTTTGATCTAGAACAACCTTGCCTGACTCCACCGCTGCTGGAAAAATGCTAGGGGAAACACTGCATGACCAACTAAATACACCAGCACCAAACATACTCTTCCACCACATTCATTTCCTTTCAGATAACTTTTCCATGTGGGCTAGGCATATCTCTTTCAATGTTGTATTCATGCTCGAGGCGTGCTCGATTGACCTGAGAGTAGTGTGAAAGTTTGAGTTAAACAGAATAACTCGCTTTAAATGTAGGGCTCAAATTCAGTTAGACTAATGAGTGCCTCTCTAGGAGCCAAGCATAGTGTTCAAACCGCATTAAGATACACTTAACCCAGCCAGGGTGCATCTACTAACCAGAGGCCGAGCGCATAGAATTCTGATTTCATTTCGTCCACTCAGTGCTAAGGATGCCATTACAGAATATGAGAGCGCAGATAGGCTACATTCTTCCGTGTTTACATTTTTCCTGTTCAAAATGGCAGTCAGTCATGACTAGTTCTTTGGATAGATTTGGGCTAAACTTATTTTTAAGGGGTTGTTTTGTTTTATGAGATTAGAACTAGCTAGCTGTAGCGTATTGTTTAAATTCTCAGACTCCCCTGGTATGAGAACTCATTACTAGCCCTATATGGACAGAGCAGCGGATAGAAGCATCTCTGGTTCCAGTGGTGACGTCATAAAGGCCCTGGGAGAGAGCAAGGCTGGGTCTCAGGAGGATTAAAGAAGTGATGTAATCGCTTTAAGATTCTAGTCCTGACTCAGGTGTCCAGGTCTGAAGGGGTTAACCCCGCAGTAATCATAAGCAGGCTGTCATACACACAAGCAGAGAAATGCAAACACACTTTCTCACTCATACACTACACAAGCAGAGAAACACACATTCTCACTAATACACAAGCAGAGAAACACATGCACACTTTTTCAATCACACACATTTTGTGGAGGAGAGGATGCTTGCTGGCGTTGCTGTTCTTAAGCCATGTTCAAGGGCCCATCTGGACCTCATCGCATGAGATCAATTATAGGATACAACAGAAACTAGCTAATGATCTCAGAGATAGAAATCCTCTCATTCACTACTTCACTGGCTGAAGGAAACCAGGGGGACTTGTAATACGACTTGAGTACACATACAGTATTTCACCGGATGTGCTACCTGTCCCAGACTTGCTGTTTTCAACTCTCTAGAGACAGCAGGAGTGGTAGAGATACTCTAAATGATCTGCTACGAAAAGCCAACTGACATTTACTCCGGAGGTGCTGACCTGTTGCACCCTCTACAACTACTGAGATTTATTATTATTTGACCCTGCTGGTCATCTATGAACATCTTGGTCATGTACTGTTATAATATCCACCCAGCACAGCCAGAAGAGGACTGGACACCCCTCCATAGCCTGGTTCCACTATAGGTTTCTTCCTAGGTCATTTTTCCTAGCCACTGTGCTTCTACACCTGCATTGCTTGCTGTTTGGGGTGTAGGCTGGGTTTCTGTACAGCACTTTGGCTTTAAAATACATTTGATTGATTGTGAGGACTTTGTGTAGACCTACACTTAAGTTGAATATGGGGTCACGTTCAGGAGGGCACAATCTTCTTGTTTGCGGCCACAGTTATCAGAGCGTGGCAGCACAGTCCCTTAAGTCAGCTGGTGACCCTGCCTGCCAGTCATATGGATGTTTCAGGACAATGTCTCCCAAAAAATTGGACAGGATCCATGATGGGTCAGCTGATTCCTCATTTTGGGAGGATGGTGTTATTTGCCAGTAATAAATGTTATTCCTAACCTGAAGCTGGTCAAACCTCCCTTATCCAAATCTAATGGTCATTTGTGGCTTTACACCGGGGTCCTATTATTATTACAGCTGATTCCTCATATTGAACCAGTGGTTGATCGTGAGAAACACTGGTTTTCTTCCTAGCAGACCACACCTTAGTTTGTCAGACTGAAGCAGGAGATTATACAATCATATACATGCATACACACACCATTAGTTCATCTCTAAAGGAGTCCGTCTTCAACAAATGGTCACTGAATGAGGACACAACCAGAATGACACACACGCTGAGCTATAAATCACAGACACTACCAATTAATAGACTTGAGGATGGCAAAGTAGACAGCATGAAATGACATTGTCAGTTTCTAAAGGTTTTAGAATACTAATTGGAAGTTTGACTAGGTAGCAAGCTAAAATATTGCCAAAATTCGACTGTTACACAACTTGACAGTAACAGCAAACTCGAAACGCCCAAATGGTCACATTGTCGCATAGGTGTTTGTAAGATGTGAACTGCAATGTGGCTACATCATCACAATAACAATTATTTACCTGATTCAGATCTTGATCGGTCAAGAGATGCAACTCCCGAGGTTTGAAGCAGTTCTGACATTTACTTTTATTAAAAATGTTCGCCTGGAATTTTCTGCAAGGGTTCTCTTTCGCTGTAGACATTGTATATCGCCTCCGTTCACCGTAAATGTAAATCAGTTCAAAATTGACGACTGGATAATCCGTTCTGCGTTTCTTTCATCCAATTTGGAACAAGGGCCCAGCAATTCAACGCATGATGATCCAAATAACGATATAGGCTAACGTTAGTGGTCTTGAGTTTTACACACACAAAACAAATTCAAGGTTTCTATTGTTTAGTTGTACCCAATTTATATGATCCAATATATGACTGCTAGTCATCAAGATTGCGAGACACCATTCTTGTGCGTTATTCAGTCCATGGCCTGCCCTTAATTCACAAAGCCGAACGAGTAACGTTAGCTAAGCGATTAACAAACTCACTAGCTTGGTTTTTTGTAATCATTGACGTTATTGTGCAAATTGCAAAAACAGCAACTGCACATTATAACATGCACCCATTTGACGGAAAATCTCAAACGTGGAGGTAGCTGGCTATCAAGAGCTGGCTAGCTACGATCGTAGCTAGCAGTTGCTCTTTGCAAAGTCTACCACCACTGCTTCTTCGCTGGCTATAGCAGTAAATTAGCTAGCGAGCTGGAAATCCTCTCGCCTAGCTGTTTAGCTTGGGTTAAAACGGTCCAGAATATAAATGTTCAGTGAAATTCTCTCCCCGTTGACACATAGTAAACGGACAAAGCACCTCTTGCAGAATCATTGAAGCATCAACGACTTTTTCGGTTTTGTTTTGATAATCAGCTCCTGTAGCTGCCCCCTGGTTTATATTCTTCCTATTTTCAGGCGAAATCTTTCCCAGTGGAGAGGTCGCGAGCTCACAGATTTGTTGGGCATTGTGAACCTAGTGACATCACGGTCACGTGACCATACGGCATCATTTCAAAATAAAAGTCCCCTGTAATTGTTTAACTTTTATTTTCTGATTTTAAAATCACAAATATTAAAGTTTGAAGTGACTTAAATATAAACGTATTGAAAAAAACGAACAATGTATTATTGAAATCAATTAATAAAGATCGATTTACTGTCTAATATATTTTTTTTAACTATAAATTATAATGATGCAAATATACCAACACTGTTGCTGGAAGTATTAATGGTTTTAAACTACTGTCAACTCTTAACAGAACAGGATTTAAACATGTTTTGAAGAAAATATTTTCACATTTTCCCTGTTCAAGGGTCACTTTTTTTCAGGGCAACAGCATACTCCTCCCATCTGACATTGACTCCTGAGGTGTTGAACTTCGCCACCCCTCCTAGTCTGGGTCCTCTCTAGGTTTCTTAGGTTCTTACCTGCTGGGGAGTTTTCTTAGCCACTGTGCTTCTGCATTGTTTGCTTCTTTTTCTTTTTTTTGGCTGAGTATCTGTAAAGCACTGTAAACAGCTTTATAAAATATATTTGATTGATATCCACATTTAAACTAAATATGATATAGCACTATACAGCTATTTGCTACCATATTGTTAATTATATACAAGTTGTCTCCAATAAAGTGGGGTGATTTGGAATCCTCAGACTACAAATAGAATCTGGTGTCAAACCAGGAAGATCTGCATCATTCTATAGTTTTTGGAGGAAAACCTACTGTTACCAAAACCGTCTTTTCATTACAGCATTATACAGCTATGTGTTACTGTACTGTTGGAACTACACATTATCTCCAATAAAGAGGGGGTGATTTGGAATCCTCAGACACTCTACTAATAGGATCCAGTGTCATACCATCAAGGTTTGCGTCAGTATGGTATTTTTTTCAGCAGAAAGCTACTTCCACCACTGACAAAAATAGTGATTTTCAATGAAAGCCTCTGACATCACTATACAGCTATTTGTTCCTGTACTGTTGGAACTATACACGTTCTCAAAGACTGTGCTAATAGGATCTGGTGTCATCCCAGGAAGTTTTGTGTCATTCAATAGTTTTTTTTTGCGGAAAACCTACTGTCAACTGTTACCAAAACCCTCTTATTATAGCACTATACAGATATGTTCTACTGTCTCCAATAAAGAAGGTGATTTGGAATCCTCAAACACCATACTAATAGGATCTGGTGTCATGCCATGAAGATTTGTGTAATTCAATCTTTTTGGATAAAATTCTACTGTCAACTGCTACAATTATATATTTTTTCATTACAGCAATATAAAGGCTTTTGCCAATGTACTGCTAATTCTATAGAAGTTGTCTCAACTATAGAGGGGGGGGGGGGGGGGGGGGGGGTTGGAATCCTTAGACACTCTGCTAACAGGATCCAGTGTCATACCATTCATATTTACGTCAATAGTGTTTTTTTCGGCAGAAAGCTACAGCCACCACTGACTTTTAATTATTTGTTTTACGACAGCCACTATCCTATTGTTCCTATAGCCTACTGTCAGTCAATTCAAATCCAATTATATTTGTCACAGGTGTAGACCTTACTGTGAAATGCTTACTTACAAGCTCTTAACCAAAAATGCAGTTAAAATAAATAAACAATAACACCTACATTTCTTTTTTAAATAACAAGAAATAAAAGTAACAAATAAAGAGCAGGAGTAAAATAACAATAGCAAGGCTATATACAGGGGGTACCTGTACAGAATCCATGTGCAGGGGCACTGGTTAGTCCAGGTAATATGTACATGTAGGTAGAGTTATTAAAGTGACTGATTAGATAATAACAGAGAGTAGCAGCAGAGTAAAAGAGGAGGGGAGGGGGGGCAATGCAAATAGTCTGGGTAGCCATTTGATTAGGTGTTCAGGAGTCTTATGGCTTGGGGGTAGAAGCTGTTTAGATGCCTCTTGGTCCTAGTCTTCGCACTCCGGTACTGCTTTCCATGCGGTAGCAGAGGGAACAGTCTATGACTAGGGTGGCTGGAGTCTTTGACAATTTTTAGGGCCTTCCTCTGACACCGCCTGGTACAAAGGACCTGGATGGCAGGAAGCTTGGCCCCAGTGATGTACTGGGTCGTACGCACTACCCTCTGTAGTGCCTTGCGGTCGGAGGCCGAGCAATTGCCATACCAGGCAGTGATGCAACCGATCAGGATGCTCTCGAGGGTGCAGCTGTAGAACCTTTGAATAATAACCTGTAATATTATAAAATTACATAATACCCTGTATTATAGCAGATCGCTGGTTAATACAGACAATACCCTTCCTTTATTTCAACCCACATTTCTGACCACAAATCAGGTACATGTGCTGTCTGTCCAGTTGATGTAAACTTTCCACACAAATATTAATTTGAAAAAACTAAAGACCTTCACAGTGTAGGTCTGTTGTTTTCAACAGTGTAATAATAATTTATATTTTTTTTACGTTTATATAACAATCAATAACAATAACAGTTTATAGCACTGCAACATAACTGTTTATAACAATGTACAGCACATCCACCAACGCAGGGATGCGTTTCAAGAGCGTAAACTATTTTGTTTTTGAATCCTCAGACCCCTGACTGGGAACAACATGGGGAACACTGCCATCTAGTGGAACGGAAATTCAAATATTATTCCAGATATTATTTAATGAAGAATATTGAACTTTATATCATTAATTCATTTACAACACATTAATATTTAACATTGTTTAATACACATTTCGATGTCCCCTTATTAACATGTACCGATTGCATATTTAATTTAATTTACCCACCTTGGCAAAGTTCCTATTTACAAATAACCACCAGAACTCAACAATAAGCCTCAATACTTACCAAAATAGCATCAAAAGGAGAGGTTAGGATCAGATAAAAAAAGAACGCATATTGAAACAGGCTAAATATACTACGATTTGTGATGTTGTGCTCAAGTAGAGGGAATACTTTTATTTTGAAACTTTTTGCGCGATTTAGGTGTTGACGTCACTTAACGAGTCCTAACAATAGCGATTTAAAAAATGGTTCAAATTCAAGTGAACAGCATTGTTCACACTACAACGCCAATTACAACAAGAGTGAAGAACAATAACTAGAGCTATCATTTGGGTCACTTTCAGAGCGATTTTTCTTCCCGGTCCCTCCAACCATAAAACATTGACAATCAATCAAAAGCTCGTTCTATTGAAGCATTATTGATTCTAGGTGCTGCTAGGAGAAGCGAGAAGGCAGAGCGCACTGGTAAGCATGCCTGAATAACTGCGCATGTGTGAGCATGTTGGTGGCCACATCGGCTTCCTATTTCGCAACAAAGCATCCTTCACTCATGCTGCCAAACATACCATCGTAAAACGGACTATCCTACCGATCCTTGACATCCAAGATGTCATTTACAAAATAGCCTCCAACACTCTACTCAGCAAATTGGCTGCAGTCTATCAGTGTCATCCGTTTTATCACCAAAGCCCCATATACTACCCACCACTGACACCTGTACCTTCTCGTTGGCTGGCCCTCGCTTCATATTCCTGCCAAACCCACAGGCTCCAGGTCATCTACAAGTCTCTGCTAGGTAAAGCTCCGCCTTATCTCAGCTCACTGGTCAACATAGCAGCACCCACCAGTAGCACGTGCTCCAGCAAGTATATTTTACTGGTCACACACTTTTCTATTGTGTTTGACTCTATGTTTGTTTATTCCATGTGTAACTCTGTGTTGCTTTTGTCGCACTGCTTTTCTTTATCTTGGCCAGGTCACATTTGTAAATGAGAACTTGTTCTCAACTGGTCTACCTGGTTAAATAAACGTGATATATATTTTAAATTAATTATAGGACACTTGGGAGAATGATGATCCACGACAAACAGCTATGTTTTTGATGGTAGGCCTATCTGTTAACGCCAGTACATCCTGAGAAAATATTCACTATGACAGGCCTGCGAATGTGCCTCTCTGGACCTTGTAAACGGTCGAGAAAATGCCCTTTGCTGATCCAAATGTTTTTTGGGGGAATTAAACATGTGTTCAAAACCAGGGCCTTTTAAGATGAGGGAGGACAATTTTTACAACATATTGGATGACTGGCATTCATATTCCATTCACCCAGTTCAATGTAAAAGTGATGGGTTTAGGCTACTACATGATACTTGAATTTACCCTATACCCATCATGAGGTTGCTACAACCTAGCTTATGAATGAAAGTTTACAATGTAGGTGCACACAAGTCGAGAAATTTGAGATGACAGAGAGACACATGCAATACCGCCTTGCACACTCTGCCTGCATCTAGGGAGTAATCACTAGTCCAACATTTGCAAACAAGAGTTTAGTTTGGACAAATTCAAGTATGTTTATCCCTGTTTTGTTCCGTTTGCTTCTGTTTAAGCAATGTTTTTCAACAGAATCGGCGGAATGAATACACCCCTGATCACGTGCAAACACAGTTCACTTTTATAGCAGCCACGCTGTATTCCTTCTCACATCTATGCGCTCTCCTCCTCTCACCTTTTCCCTTCGCTTGTGGACTTTAATGTACAACACATCAGCAATATGTGACCAGGCGAAAAAAAACTTTCCAAGCCAAACCATGTCATAACCGCTACACACAACTTATATCATTGTCACCATATTAGCTAAAGTAACATAAGAATCAACATAGCTACAGTAATAAAACTAACACGTTAGAAAACCTGATACAATCATGCAGTAACATTAGTGTGCAGCTTTTCATGGTTCGGGCTTAGTTCCAGTGAAGAGACATTTTAACGCTACAGCATACAATGATATTCTAGACAATTCTATGCTTTCAACTTTGGGGCAACATTTTGGGAAGGCCCTTTCCTGTTTCAGCATGACAATGACCCTGTGCAGAAAGCGAGGTCCATAAAGAAATGGTTGGTTGAGATTGGTGTGGAAGAACTTGCCGGCCCTGCACAGAGCCCTGACCTCAACCCCATCAAACATCTTTGGGATGAATTGGAACACTGACTGTGAGCCAGGGCTAATGGCCCAACATCAGTGCCCGACATCAGTAATGCTCTTGTGGCTGAATGGAAGAAAGTCCCCACTGCAATGTTCCAACATCTAGTGGAAAGCCTTCCCAGAAGAGTGGAGGCTGTTATAGCAGCAAAGGCGGGACCAACTCCATATTAATGGCCATGATTTTGGAATGAGATGTTCAATGAGCAAGTGTCCACATACTTTTGGTCATTTAGTGTATGATTACATTGTGCATGTATACAGTAAACTGGGAATTGAGCTCACAACCTCTTGATTCACTGTACTTCAATCTTACTGTTACGCCACCATGTCCGTGTCACGTATGAGTTAATCGGACTATTCTCATCATTGATTTTATTTATTTGTTTCAGCAATTTAAGGTCTTTCTGTACAGCTGTCTAATGATATTCCTGAATCACTATGATCAATAAGATATTTTCTTAAGTGTACTTTCAACAGAGATGAGATTAACTTCAAAGTGCACTCACCCTATTTCTTACACCGATCAAATTGTTTCAGATCCACACAAGTGCCGAGGGAGGAGGGTTTATGCTTCTGGACAGGGCCTAACTATACTGGCCCAATAAACACATGCCTTAGAGATAGCCCTTATTGGTTCAGTGGTTAGGGTGTTCATCATTGGTGCTAGTGGCCTGGGTTTGAGACCCGCTAGGGGTGTCACCCTACGCTTACATTCTAAGCTATAAATAGGTTGTCATTGCCGTTTTGATTGCATTTATCCAACATTTTGATTGTTTATCTGGACATTTCATTAGAACACTTGGAAATATTGTTTATTATCACAATATGTATAGATTTCTTCTCTTTTACGCATTTCTGGAACTTTGGCAAAGAGCTTTGTGCCTTTGTGCACAACCTCCAGATGCTTTTTCAGAGTTTGTATTTGACTACAATTCTTTCTCCTCGATTAACTCAAAATAATGGGACCATTTCCACAAGGAAAAGGTTCAAAGCGGGGGTAACACAACTGCCATAGGCTTTAGGATAGCCTATTGGGAAAAGGGTTAGCCTAAAGCATGAAAACCATTAGCATGAGACAAGGCTTTATTTTTATATATCAAGGCGGTAGAGATATGCTTCTGAAAGTACTATACGGTTTATTTGAAAAAGAAATGAATAATATTTAAATATTTAAAAATAGTAACTCATTATATTACTCCATAAGTAATATATTAATAAGTAAATCAAATCAATGATGACAGAATGGTCAAATGAACTGTTAACAGACATGGTGGCGTAGCAGGAAGATCTGAATGTCGTGAACTGGGGTTCAGAGTTCAAATCCCAGGTGAGGACATGTTAATAATTACTGTATAAATTAACATGCACAATGTAATCATTTACAGTGCATTCGGAAAGCATTCAGACCTCTTGACTTTTTCCACATTTTGCTACATTACAACTTTATTCTAAAATTGATTTTTTTAAAAACGTTTCCTCATCAATCTACACACAATCGGGGGTGAAGGACCTTGGTCGGGGAGGTGACCCTCCGACTGAGTTCCAGAGTTCCTCTGTGGAGATGGGAGAACCTTCCAGAAGGAAAACCATCTCTGCAGCACTTCACCAATCAGGCCTTTATGGTAGAGTCGCCAGATGGAAGTCACTCCTCAGTAAAAATGCACATGACAGCCCACTTGGAGTTTGCCTGAAAATAGCTGTACAGTGACACTCTCAGTCCAACCTGACAGAGCTTGAGAGGATCTACAGAGAAGAATGGAAGAAACTCCCCAAATACAGGTGTGCCAAGCTTGTAGCGCCATACCCAAGAAGACTCGAGGCTGTAATCGCTGCCAAAGGAGCTTCAACAAAGTACTGAGTAAAGGGCCTGAATACTTATGTAAATGTAATATTTCCATTTATTTTATATTTTTATTGCTAACATTTAAAAAAAACTGTTTACTTTGGAATTATGAGGTATTGTGTGTAGATTGATGAGGGGGGGGGGGGGGGTTACTATTTACTCCATTTTATAATCTTTTTTGGAGAACGTTTCTTTGGGACCATCAGGTGATGTCCTGACAACAAATGTTCTTGCAACGTTCCCATGAAATGTGTCTAACATTTTAAAATGTTATATTCTGAAAACATGGCTCATTATTTTGTTGTGTTAACTCTGTTAGACAGAGATAATACACTTACAAATATTGAACCATTTTAAGATACAAACCTTAATTGTAAGCGGGATTAACTTGTAACCTTTATGTAATCTATTCCTAACCTGCTGAATGACTACATACTGGTTGGTCAAATTCCTCTTCTGTTTTTTATATTAATCTCTAGCTTTGCCACAGCCAGTTCACTAGGGTCCTATTTTAAGTATATTGGGGGACACACACCAATTGTCCCCATTCGTTTTGGCAACATGGTGGCATGTCTAAGATCCTATGGGCACCACATAGGAGTATTAATGGCTGATTCCGCCACATGCTATTATAAGCAACCCGCTCCCACACCTAAGCAGTGGGTCCGGCAGAAACACAGAGGGGGAGTTGTGTGAATGGACGGCGGGATAGAGGCATAGAGAGGGCGAGAGAAGGGATACTTCTCGGTTATCTAACTGAACCTGGAGAACAACAGAAGATTAGCTCCTTACGCACGCTGTAAGTGATCCGAGAATAACCCAGATTAAGTGTGTGTGTATTTGTTTGTGTGTGCTGTAGCCGTCTATTTGTTAACCAGGTGATAACCCAGACAGATCCCTAGGTCTTGTCAACCTACCAATGCCTTTTCTGTGCTGTTGTGTGCCTGTGGTGCCTGCATACAGAGCACAAATATCCCTTTTGCCTATGAGAATTGGTGTTACGATAAGTTATATTTCTTACTGTATAAGGCGGGTAAGGTCATAGCCTACAGTAGGCTATGTTTGTGTCCACATTTGCTGGCGTATCCAGTGACTATCCTGGAGGTGACACAGTGCAAGGCATTTAGTGGTGACAGGCAGGTTGGTCTGGCCCAGACTATATTTAGCTGTCTTCCTCAGACACTCTTTATATGGCCACACTTGTCAGCAGTGCTACCAGACTCACCCTGTGAAACCCTGAATGCTCACATGCACAGGGGATAGATGGATATACATGGATCAGAGGGGGGAAATGTTCTGTGTATTGTCTTTTGTCTACAGCTACTTGACATGATTATGGCTACTGGTGTGGCTATACTTTAGTCATATTGTCAGTGTGAGGAGTAAAGTAGAAGTGTTTGCTCTCTAGGGGGTTAAGTGGTGTCTTCGCCATGTGCTCGCACCGATCCAATCCTTGTAGATCTATACCAAGAGCCTAGGCTTGGAAGTGGGCACAGCTGTCCTCGGGAAGGGTTCAGCGTCAAACCCATAAGACTGCCTCTACGTGCTGAAACGTGACCCTCACATTTCTCTGTCATCCTCATTCACATCTTTACGTTTTTATAGGAAGAGGTGTTTAATGTTGTCCCGTGGTAGACAGCTGATCTGGGCAACAGCAGCATTCTTCCATAGTCCCAGGTTCATTCCTCAAATGTATAAATTTTGTTACACTGCGTTTACTCCAGTTGAAATATTTTGTTATTTGATAACATTACGTTGAGATATGATTTCTGTTTGTCAATGATACAGACACAGGATTGGAACTTAAAATACCGTACATCACAAACCACAGACTGAAATACACAATTTACTGAGGGCCTCCTCTCTCTCTCCTGCAGAAGATGGCGCTCCCCACTGTGATGGTGCTGCCCATGCTGATCGTGGTGGCTGCTGGGATCTACTACATCTACAACGAGATCATCCAGTACATGTCCAAGTCCATGGTCAAGAACAAAGTGGTGGTCATCACTGATGCTGTGTCCGGAGTGGGAAGTGGTGAGGATTTTATATTCTTATTTGTAATTCAATCTCAATTCAAATGGGGATTCAAAAATAGCCTGCGAAGAATGTCTAATGTTCTGACCGTATAGCCAACAATGTAATGTTGTTCAATTCTGAAACAGAGGACTGGGTAAATGCCACCGTTGACTAAATCCATCCCTCTCTCTATCTTTCTCACCCGCTCCTCTCTCCCTCTCCAGAGTGTGCTCATCACTTCCATAAGGGTGGTGCCAGGCTGATTCTGTGTGGGGCCAGCTGGGACAAGATGGAGTCTCTGTACGACACATTGACCAGCGGGGCTGACCCCAGAGTGGTGAGTAACACTAATAGGCGCCCTTGAGCAAAAGGAAAGTTCCAGTTAGTTATTATCATAGTTTTGTGCTCGCCAGTTGTCTCGGCAGTCACCGCTCCTGGTTCCTCTTCTGGTGGCAGACAATGGCAGGATATCCCCTCTGACAGTGCACTGTCCTCTGGGTATCTCTCCTGCACAGGGCAGAGAAGTGGTGTGTTCATGGAAAAAATAACAGATGTCACCAACATGAACACTAGAAAAGGGCGATATGATGATGAGCAAAGACATACGCTATTTGGAGTGTTAGTGAAAAATGTAAATGCGTAAGAGGAATTTGAAGTTTGAGTTAGAGGTTAAATCATCCTTTCTTTCAAGCACAACCACATACTTTAGTGCTGGCTGTCTTCAGACCCTCACACCCATGTTGCTATTGTATTGCTTACTGTAAAAGTCTGCGTAACAGTATAAAATCCCTGTCCTTCCTTCTCTCATTCATATGTCCTTTTCTTTTGCATCCCTCTCTCCTCTGCTCAGACGTTCCCTCCCAAGCTGGTGCTGCTGGACTTCAGTGACATGGACAGTATGCCTGAGGTGGTGAATGAGGTGGTGGAGTGCTACGGCTGTGTGGACATCCTGGTGTGTAACAGCAGCATGAAGCTGAAGGCCCCCGTACATACTGTCTCACTGGAGCTGGACAGGAACATCATGGACATCAACTACTTTGGACCCAGCACCTTGGCCAAAGGTATGAAGGACTTTTCACAGGAGGAAAAAACATGTTGTGTTGCAAGTGATTGATTCAGTTATTGATTGATTGATGTTGCAGGTGTCCTTCCAGCTATGATGTCTAGGAGGTCTGGTCACATTCTATTGGTCAACAGCATCCAGGGCAGACTGGCTATCCCCTTCAGAACCTCCTGTATGGATGCATTACATATTCCCCTGTTGCATTTCAAACACCTCGTATGAGATAAAAAACCTGTTGCACTTTCAAAGAAGGATTTGTAGTTCTCATAGTCTGATGCACAGGATTCCTGAACAGTACAGTTCAAGATAATGATTAGGCACAGTATCTCTTCTGCAACGTATGGAATGAGCCTCAGCAATGGGTGAGTCGCGTCCTGTTTATGTGTGTGCATGTGTTATTTCAGACTCGGCCTCAAAGCATGCGGTGCAGGCGTTCTTTGACTCCCTGCGAGCGGAGGTGGAGGAGTATGGGATAATAGTAAGCACTATCAGCCACACCTTCATCAACGCAGCTTTACCCTCCACCCCTCCGGCTAAACCTCAGGGCCTGTCTACATGTGAGTACATACAGCTCTCTCTGTCTAGTGTCTGCAAACATATACATGTACACCTAATGACTTCCAAGCAGAATGAGGGCGGGCAGTATATGAGTACAGACTTACACATATACACATTCATAGACTTGAGTCTATAATGATTTTCAGACTAAATCATTAGGCAATATAGCATATATTGAGTGAGTAACAAAAAATGCATATTGATTATTATGAGACCCGCTGAGGTCTTCAGTTGAGGTCTTCAGTTGTTGTCGTTATGTTTTAATATTTTGAACACGTTCCTTTTTGATCAAACCCTGTTATGTTACGCTAACTCGTGTCTTGCTCCTTCTCTCCTCAGTTGGCGTGCGCCCGGCCGATCTGGCCAATGAGATAATGCGAACGGTGAGCAGGAAGAAGAAAGAGGTTTTGCTGGCCCACCCCATCCCCTGGGTCGCTCTCTACCTCCGCTCCTTCTTTCCCTCTTTCTTCTTTGCCGTGGTTGCTGCTGGAGTGAAGGACTCTGCCATGGCAGAACAGATGCAGTAGAAGGAAGGGAAGAGAGAATAAGAAAATTAAAGAAGGACAATAGAATGTATAGTGTATTATGGCATAATGCAATGAAATCTAACCCATCGGGGCAATTCAGAAGCCTTTGCCACATGGACATGGCCTCTGATGTTATCGCAGTTTGCATTGGGTCCTGTAGATGGCAGCAGATCACTGTTGTATTCTTATGTCATGTCTGTGCAGAAAAGATGCCAAAGTTGCACCACCCACTACTATCAAAATGAACTTTTGCTCTAACTTTAAACATTGCTTCTATTGGATATTTCAATGTTTAGCCTAACCATAATTAGAATATATGACCTCATATGTTGTTTTGTGGGTGATCGTTATTGTTGTCTTTTCATTTGACCAATACACTTGTCCATGTGAATTACATTATTTGTCTGTGATTTTTATAGAAAACATTGATATAAATGTTTATTTCATTGACATTGTAAATGACATGAATGTCTAGCAGTAATACATACTTGGTATTGATATGCGTCGCACATTCACTCGCTACACACAGTCACGTGACAACTATCTCTGTAATGAGCCCTCCCTGTGATACTGTCATGTAAATGGAGTCCGAGAGAAAGGTCCCCACCTCCAACTCTGCATGTGTGTGTATCTGTTTAATTGTATGGCTCAGTCTGAGGTCCAGCTGGCCTCCATGTGTGTTAATCCTGCGGGTCACTTGCTCTCTAGGGATTTAAGTATGGGGTATAATGACAGAACTACGTGAGTTTGTATTTGGAATTTCGCAAAAGTGTAATTTAATTTCGTAAACTTGTATCATGATGTGTCACGCAAACTTGTTACTTGACATTTGAACACATTCAAGATCTGCAAGCGTAATTTATTTTCAGAATTATTGCAAATCCGTTTACGACTATGAATATTATGCTGTGAATCAAAAATACACTTGAATATTTTGAATCTGCGTGCGCTCGGAGTTCTGTCACTTTTATCATGTAGAACGTTTTGTAAATTTGTAGGAAGAGATTTGTAAGTAAAACCATGATTTCCCTCTGGGGGCAGGACCTTTTACTCCTGACTAATCGGTTCCCTCTGCCAAAACCACAGTTTCCTAACCATTGGCTGGATTGTTCCATCAATCAAATATCAAGCAGTAGCTACCCACGTGAGCAAGCGAGGATGAGGTAACTAAAACAATCTACTTAAAGGTAACGTTAATGTCTGTGTATATCTATGTACGTCGATTTATTGGGTGAAAAGGCATGAACGTAGTTTGCTTATCATGTGAAATATAATCAGTGGTGTAAAGTACTTAAATAAAAATACTTGGAAGTACTACTTAAGTAGTTTTTTTTAGGATATCTGTACTTTACTATTTTATATTTTTGATAACTTTTATTTCACTACATTCCTAAACAAAATTATATACTTTTTACTCCATACATTTTTAGAGTCTAATTCACACTTATCAAGAGAGCATACCTGGTCATCCCTACTGCCTCTGATTTGGCAGACTCGCTAAACACATGATTAGTTTGTAAATTATGTCTGAGTGTTGGAGCGTGCCCCTGGATATCCGTAAATAAATAAAAAAAACAAGAAAATTGTGCCGTCTGGTTTGCTTAATATTTGACTTTGAAATTATTTATACTTTAACTTTTGATAGTTAAGTATATTTAAAACCACATACTTTTACTCAAAATAGTATTTTACAGGACGACTTTCACTTTTAGTTGAGTCAATTTCTATTAAGGTATCTTTACTTTTACTCAAGTATGTCAATTGGGTACTTTTTTCACCACTGAATATAATGGTACATTTCAGACAAACTCCAGGCCAGTCATTGCATTTACAGCCGGTGTTGCGTTAGCTATCTGGCCTCTGACGTTTAACCTTGACTTTACCATCAACTGGCTAGCTTTCTCAGGCAGCTTTAGATATGAGGGGAAAAACCAATATATTGGCTAGTTAATAACCATCTATCTGATTGCTAGTTTATACAAATGGCATTAACGATAGCTAGCTAAATTGAAACTGCTGGTAGAAAGGTAGCGAGTTTACTCCCACCATCATCACTGCACTGAGTAGATAACAAAAACTATAGCTATACTTTAAAGACTTGTTACTGACTATTGAACACTCTTTTTTGTCAAAGTACTTCATTCTACTGCCTGTTTACTGATTTAATTTGTGACTGAAAAAGTTATCAAGAAAAATTCCCCTCAATTTCATTGCAAATAGACTAGCTGGCTAAAAATAAACTGCTGACAACTTGATCAAACTTATAAATATGTAAAACGGCACATTTAAGGTAGTTGTGGTTCTCAGCAACATGAAGCAGCACTGAAATTTGAGCATGGAGGCTCATTTCTCCCCCCTTTCAGATCTAAAGAATTTGGGAACCTCCCAGCCACCAGGAAAATCATATTTTTCTTGGAGTTGATTGACAAGGTTAGGTAGAAAGAGAATAACACGTTTGGATCTATATCATGCAGAATTGTAGCTCATTCAATAATACATACATGACTTCTGTCCCGGGGGATTAAACTGTGCAAGTTTTTGTTCAATTTAGACCACAGTTAGTTACATTTGGTGTTAGTGAAGTTCTGGAACAAAAACCTGTACACTCCTTTGCAGAGAACATATGGTTGTCATGACTTCAATTGAATAAATACTGTTACCATTTCCATTTGTTAATCTATGCAGGTTTGTCATGTGATTTCCAGGTGCTTGGTCAAGATGAATACAACAATACTCAAAGGCAGGACATTTCCCTGCCTCCAGAGGCCTGCTACCAGCAGAAGCATTGAGCACTCCATGTCATTAAGTCATGCATATTTAAAAAAAAAAAAAATACATGTATAGCTAATACTCCAATCTTATGAGTGGATAAGCGCTATGCACCATAAACCTGTCTACTCCTGGAGTAACTCCCTTTCAGAGATACTTTAATTAGAGGGTTTTCCAGGAGGCCCTGGGCCAATGGGAGGTCAGGGGAGGGCTTAGCGGTCAGAGGGAGTGAGAGCCAAGTTAGAGACATGAAGATACAACTTGAACCAAATCAAATTTATTTGTCACATACACATGGTTAGCAGATGTTAATGCGAGTGTAGCGAAATGCTTGTGCTTCTAGTTCCGACAATGCTGTAATAACCTAACAATTCCACAACAACTACCTTAAAGTAATGTACTATGGGTATGTATTAGCAGAATAAGCAAACAAATCAACATACATGAAACCCCTTTGTAACTTGGAGAGAAAGTAGAATAGTAAATACAAGCCGATTTACACAAGTGTAAAGGGATGAAGAATATGTACATAAAAATATATGAATGAGTGATGGTACAGAACGGCATAGGCAAGATGCAGTAGATGGTATCGAGTACAGTATATACATATGAGATGAGTAATGTATGGCTGGACTTGAGTCAGTATGTTGGCAGCAGCCACTCAATGTTAGTGGTGGCTGTTTAACAGTCTGATGGCCTTGAGATAGTAGCTGTTTTTCAGTCTCTCGGCCCCTGCTTTGATGCACCTGTACTGACCTCGCCTTCTGGATGATAGCGGGGTGAACAGGCAGTGGCTCGGTTGGTTGTTGTCCTTGATGATCTTTATGGCCTTCCTGTGACATCGGGTGGTGTAGGTGTCCTGGAGGGCAGGTAGTTTTCCCCCGGTGATGCGTTGTGCAAACCTCACTACCCTCTGGAGAGCTTTACGGTTGTGGGCGGAGCAGTTGCCGTACCAGGTGGTGATACAGCCCAACATGATGCTCTCGATTGTGCATCTTTAAAAGTTTGTGAGTGCTTTTGGTGACAAGCCAAATTTCTTCAGCCTCCTGAGGTTGAAGAGGCGCTGCTGTGCCTTCTTCACCATGCTGTCTGTGTGGGTGGACCAATTCAGGTTGTCCGTGATGTGTACGCCGATGAACTTAAAACTACTACCCTAGATGTTGTTACCTACCCTCACCACCTGGGGGCAGCCCGTCAGGAAGTCCAGTACCCAGTTGCACAGGGTCGGGGTCGAGACCCAGGGTCCTTGACTAGTATCTCAAAGCACTTCATGATGACGGAAGTGAGTGCTACGGGGCGGTAGTCGTTTAGCTAAGTTACCTTAGCTTTCTTGGGAACAGGAACAATGGTGGCCCTCTTGAAGCATGTGGGAACAGCAGACTGGGATAAGGATTGATTGAATATGTCCGTAAACACACCAGCCAGCTGGTCTGCGCATGCTCTGAGGACGCGGCTGGGGATGCCGTCTGGGCCTGCAGCCTTGCGAGGGTTAACACGTTTAAATGTTTTACTCACGACGGCTGCAGTGAAGGAGAGTTCGCAGGTTTTGGTTGCGGGCCATGTCAGTGGCACTGTAGTGTCTTCAAAGCGAGCAAAGATGTTGTTTAGTCTGTCTGGGAGCAAGACGTCCTGGTCCGTGATTGACTGTAGACCCTGCCACATACCTCTTGTGTCTGAGCTGTTTGCAAATCTTATTGAATTTATTCAAATGTCAAGTTACAAGTTTGTGACCATAGTTAAATCTTTCACACATGATACAAGCTTGTGAAATTGCATTACACATTTGCAAATCGTACTTGCAACCACGAATCTGAATGTGCGACCACGAAATTCAAAATACAAACTCGCATAGTTCTGTCATCATTATAATCCCATATCTAAGCCTTTTGTCTCCCTCCTAAATGCAACTCGCTGAGATTTTGAAATGTAAAAACGTATTTGAGTGCTCAGCTGGACATTCCAAATAGTTTTGATCTGAGTTATTTACATATGTTATTTACTTAGTTGTTTTCTTTACAGATTACATCTTTAATCTTGAAATAAGATTATAATTAAGTGATGATGTCCAAAAAGCTGGTGTTTGGAGGGTATTGGCATGGGTGTTGTTAGGCCCGAGACGAAGTCTAGCAAACTGTGCCAATATATCCTCCAAACATCAGCTTCGAGGGCATTATCACTTTTTGTCAAGGCTCAGGAGAAGACCCAGATGCAAACAGTTTCGAAGTAACAAAAGTTTATTACAAAAACGGGGGCAGACAAACGACAGGTCAAGGGCAGGCAGAGGTCAGTAGTCCAGAGCAGAGTCCGAAAGGTACAGAAGGGCAGGCAGGCAGAGGTCAGTAAACCAGGGTGGTATAACAAGGTACAGAACGACAGTCAGGCACAGGGTCAAGGCAGGTAAAATGGTCAAAAACCGGGAAAGCTAGAAAACAGGAACTAGAGACAGACAGGAGCACGGGAAAAACCACTGGTAGGCTTGACAAAACAAAATGAACTGGCAACAAACAGAGAACACAGGTATAAGTACACTGGGGAAGAAGGGCGACACCTGGAAGGGGGTGGAGACAAGTACAAAGACAGGTGAAACAGATCTGGGTGTGACACTTATACAATGAGTTACCAACATATTCAAATAATAATTGACATATTTTCATAGACTTTATTTTACAGGGTAAAAACACACATACCCACCCTCGTCACACCCTGACCAAATAATACATAGAACATAGATAACTAAGGTCAGGGCGTGACACACGGGGACTGAATACTATATGTAATTATATATTTTTGTATTTCATTGTCAATAAATGTGCAAAAAATTCAAAAACATGTTTTCATGTTCAGGCTGTAACATAACTAAATGTGGAATAAATCAAGGGGTATGAATACTTTCTGAAGGCACTGTATATTTTAATTGCTCATAGTTAACTATATACACTTGAAGTTGGACGTTTACATACACCTTAGCCAAATACATTTAAACTCAGTTTTTCACAATTCCTGACATTTAATCCTAGTAAAAATTCTCTGTCTTAGGTCAGTTAGGATCACCACTTTATTTTAAGAATATGAAATGTCAGAATAATAGTAGAGAGAATTATTTATTTCAGCTTTTATTTCTTTCATCACATTCCCCGTGGGTCAGAAGTTTACATACACTCAATTAGTATTTGCTAGCATTGCCTTTAAATGGTTTAACTTGGGTTAAAGCAAGGAAGAAGCCACTGCTCCAAAACCGCAATAAAAAAAGATGGGGACAAGGATCGTACTTTTTGGAGAAATGTCCTCTGGTCTGATGACAGTCAGAAAGTTAAAGCTTGGTCGCAAATGGGTATTCCAAATGGACAATGACCCCAAGCGTACTTCCAAAGTTGTGGCAAAATGGCTTAAGGACAACAAAGTCAAGGTATTGGAGTGGCCATCACAAAGCCCCTGACCTCAATCTTATAGAAAATATGTGGGCAGAACTGAAAAAGGGTATGCGAGCAAGGAGGCCTACAAACCTGACTCAGTTACACCAGCTCTGTCAGGAGGAATGGGCCACAATTCACCCAACTGGTTCTGGGAAGGTTGTGGAAGGCTACCCAAAACGACCCAAGTTAAACCCAAGTTGATCATGCGTGGCAGATGTGTTGCTATCTACCCTCACCACCTGGGGGCGGCCCATCAGGAAGTCCAGGATGCAGTTGCAGAGGGAGGTATTCAGTACCAGGGTCCAAAGCTTGGTGACGAGTCTGGCGGGGGCTATGGTGTTGAACGCTGAGCTGTAGTCAATGAACAGCATTCTTACATAGCTATTCCTCTTATCTAGGTGGGTGAGGCCAGTGTGGAGTGGAATTGAGATTGCGTTGTCTATGGATCTGTTGGGGTGGTATGCAAATTGGAGTGGGTCTAGG
Source organism: Oncorhynchus mykiss (assembly GCF_057628025.1). Lineage (NCBI taxonomy): Eukaryota > Metazoa > Chordata > Actinopteri > Salmoniformes > Salmonidae > Oncorhynchus > Oncorhynchus mykiss. Next base: position 11,907,605 of record NC_143041.1, read on the forward strand.
AGGATGGAATTGATGTGTGCCATAACCAGCCTTTCAAAGCACTTCATGATTACAGATGTGAGTGCTACAGGGCGGTAGTCATTGCGGCAGGTAGCCTTAGAGTTCTTGGAAACAGGAAGGATGGTGGTCATCTTGAGACATGTGGGGATTACAGACTGGGTCAGGGAGAGGTTGAAAATGACAATGCATATGCCTGCCAGCTGTTCTGCGCATGCTCTGAGAACAGGCCCTTGAATACCTCTGGCACTGCAGCCTGGTGAGTGTTGACTTGATTAAAAACCTTACGGATGTTTTCACAGCCTAAACATATTAATCTGACTGAAGGAGTTTTTGGTTTTTGTTTGTTTGGAATATTATAAGTATATATATATATATATATTATTTTTTTGTTTTTTTAACGTATATTTTATTCTTCACTTCTCCCTAATATGTTGTTAAGGTTGATCCGTTTTCACCCCATCCAGTAGCTGGCGGCTTGCACCTCTAACGTTGTTGCGGACCGCCATAATTCCATAGAAGAAGAAAAAAAAAAAATCCGTGACCCGGAAGTAGTAAAATATTATTGCTGGCTTGGCTTCAGAGCGGCGCTAACAACCATGTCGAGCAACGAGGTTTTTCAGACACAATTATGTACTATTATGGATATATTCGTTGAATCGGCAGTAAGGGAGGTGTCGAGACTCCTAGACGAGTGCTTTGTTGCTGTTATGGAAAATGAAGAGAATAGTTTGCTAAAGAGAGAAATGACACGCGTGAATAAAACCAACACGGTGAGTTCGTCAATTAACTCATTTATTAAAAGCTTCAGGCAGTAACGATGAGGCAGTGAGTGTGTTTTGAATTTTCAGTAACGGTATCACTAAGTTCAATTTACTCTTCTTCTTTCAGAGAAAGTTTGCATCATTCATGGAGGTGTTGAGTAAAACCTCGATAGAGAAAATAGCACTGCTAACGTACGTGGTCGAATCGGAAGTGAGAGTGGTGGAGAAAACCGCTCTAAACAGGCCTCTCCGTCTGGCAGGAGGGAGGACGGAAGAAAAACCACAAAGGGGTGAGTATGTAACGTATTTAGCTAATGGTGGTTATGTTCCTAGTACCATAGAAGGAGCACACAGTGACAGTTGAATCAACATGTCCGTTTCATGTGTAACGGGGGATAGCCCCCTTTCTTAAATTTTCGCCTAAAATTACATACCAAATCTAACTGCCTGTAGCTCAGGCCCTGAAGCAAGGATATGCATATTATTGGTACCATTTGAAAGGAAACACTTTGTGGAAATGTGAATTGAATGTAGGAGAATCTGATACAATAATAAGAAGAAAATACAATGGGGAAAAAAAGTTATTTTTCTACAATCTTTGAAATTCGAGTTCGAGCCATCACTGTGGTTGTAATTCCGATGGTGTCCACAAGTTCTCATTTGCAACTGCGACCTGGCCAAGATAAAGCATAGCAGTGTGAACAGACAACACAGAGTTACACATGGAGTAAACAATCAACAAGTCAATAACACAGTAGAAAAAAAAAGATATTCTATATACATTGTGTGCAAAAGGCATGAGGAGGTAGGCGAATAATTACAATTTGCAGATTTTTTATTTATTTTTTTAAATTTGTGTGAATTTTACCCCTTTTTCTCCCCAATTTCGTGATATCCAATTGTTGTAGTAGCTACTATCTTGTCTCATTGCTACAACTCCCGTACGGGCTCGGGAGAGACGAAGGCTGAATGTCATGCGTCCTCCGATACAACCCAACCAGCCGTACTGCTTCTTAACACAGCGCGCATCCAACCCGGAAGCCAGCCGTACCAATGTGTCGGAGGCTACACCGTGCACCTGGCAACCTTGGCTAGCGCGCACTGCGCCCGGCCCGCCACAGGAGTTGCTGGTGCGCGATGAGACAAGGAGATCCCTACCGACCAATCCCTTCCTAACCCGGACGACGCTAGGCCAATTGTGTGTCGCCCCACAGACCTCCCGGTCGCAGCCGGTTACGACAGAGCCTGGGCGCGAACCCTGCAGTACAGCGCCCTTAACCACTGCGCCACCCGGGAGGCCCACAATTTTGCAGATTAACACGAGTGATAAATGATCAGATGGTCATGTATAGGTTGTATTGGTATGCAAAAGAGCAGAAAAGTAAATAAATATAAACAGTATGAGGATGAGGTAGGTAAATTGGGTGGGCTATTTACCGATAGACCATGTACAGCTGCAGCGATCGGTTAGCTGCTCAGATAGCAGATGTTTGAAGTTGGTGAGGGAGATAAGTCTCCAACTTCAGCGATTTTTGCTATTCGTTCCAGTCACAGGCAGCAGAGAACTGGAACGAAAGGCGGCCAAATGAGGTGTTGGCTTTAGGGATGATCAGTGAGATACACCTCAGGTATTACGTGTTACAGGTCACGACATCAGACACTAATCAGACACTCATAATGCACCTCTTTATATATCCTAGATAGGTGCCCCACTAGCGCCATCTCTGGGTTGGCATTATGCCCATTATCTTAACATCTTCCTTTTCATATAGAATTAGCTCAAGCACGTCCTACCATTTTAATACCACAGTGAAAATACCTATTTACATTATCAACAAAATCATTGTCCATCTCTTAAGGAACATAGTGTGTCACACTGGTAGCATGTTGGGCACCTCTGGCATCCTCAGGTCCTCTCCTGGCACCTCTGGGATGTTGGACACCTCTGGCATCCTCAGGTCCTCTCCTGGCACTTCTGGGATGTTGGGCACCTCTGGCATCCTCAGGTCCTCTCCTGGCACTTCTAGGATGTTGGGCACATCTGGCATCCTCAGGTCCTCTCCTGGCACTTCTGGGATGTTGGGCACCTCTGGCATCCTCAGGTCCTCTCCTGGCACCTCTGAGATGTTGGGAACCCCTGGGAATCTCGGGGCCTCTCCTTCCTCAGCCTCCTGAAATATTGTAGGTATGGTCGGTAGAGAACTGCCCTGGTGGGGTCTTCCCCGTCTCCCCATTGTGTCCTGCCCACACCATCCAGAGGATATTCAGTCTTCTGTGCTCTCCTGTGCCCTATGCGCTCCTGTCCTTCCTGTTCATTCCATACTTTCGGCCCTTCCACTTCATATGACCTTGCGCTGATGTGCCCTATGCATGTGCCAAGACCCCATATGGCATCCCTGGTGTGAGGGGACAGGAGCACTATGACCGCTTGACCTTGTTTTATTACAGGCAGATTTTTTGCATGCTAGTCATAGTAATGTTTTGAGGAGTTCTGACGTGCAAGTTTTTGTGCCTGAACATCCCTAATGACCTTTGGTGCGAGGAGCTTGGGGAGCTGTTGGCAACAGAGAGCGAGTGCGTCTAGACATTAAGCGCTGTACAGGACTGCTGCCGTAGCCCTCTGGGAGTCCTGCACTGCGTCTTCCATTGTAGCACAACAGCTGTATACCAGAATGTCATCAGCTATGACACCTATTCCTGGCAGTCCCTGAAGTGCATCATGCTGCCTTTGGTGATATTTCTCTGCAGCTGGTTTCACTCAAAGGCTCTAACCTGGTCCACTGGTATCTACCACTGTGGGTCCAAAATGTGGTGAGGTAACTACTCTCTTCCTCCAAACGTACCTGCTAGTAACCATTTTTTTGCATCCATAACTGAAAAGATTTGCGCTTATGCCAGGCTTGGCAATATCTATTCAATGGTAGGCATTTAGTACGGTGTCCTACATAAGGCTTTGTTTGGGGCACTTGGATCGAGGCAGACTCTTATTTTGCCAGGCTTTTCCACCACAACCATGTTGCTTATTGACTTAGTAGGTTTGGTGACCTTCGTAATGACACCCTGTTCATCCTTTGAATCAACAGCCTTTATCTTTTCCTTCAGTGGAATGGGAATTTGGTGGGGAAGCTGTTGAACTGGTCTAACAGACTCATCCACCACCAGGTGGAGCACTTCTGAGACAATGTTATTATGTGAATACTCAGGTCGGAGAGTTTGGTAAAATTCAAACATAATCCTTTACTCAGGTATTACATGTTACAGGTCACGACATCCTAATCAGACACTAATAATGCACTTGTTTATATATCATAGATAGGTACCCCACTAGCGCCATCTCTGGGTTGGCATTATGCCCATTATCTTAACAATGAGTTAGTCACCTGGAATGCCTTTCAATTAACAGGTGTGCCTTGTTAAGTTAATTTGTGGAATGTATTTCCTTCCTAATGCATTTGAGCCAATCAGTTGTGTTGTGACAAGGTAGGGGTGGTATACAGAAGATAGCCCTATTTGATAAAAGACCAAGTCCATATTATGGCAAGAACAGCTCAAATGAGCAAAGAGAAACGACAGTCCATCATTACTTTAAGACATGAAGGTCAGTCAATATGGAACATTTCAAGAATCTTGAAAGTTTCTTCAAGTGCAATTACAAAAACCATCAAGCGCTATGATGAAACTGGCTCTCATGAGGACCGCCACAGGAAAGGAAGACCCAGAGTTAACTTTGCTGCAGAGGATAAATTCATTAGAGTTACCAGCCTCAGAAATTGCAGCCCAAAGAAATGCTTCACAGAGTTCAAGTAACAGACCCATCTTAACATCAACTGTTCAGAGGAGACTGTGTGAATCAGGCCTTCATGGTTGAATTGCCACAGAGAAATCACTACTAAAGGACACCAATAAGAATAAGAGACTTGCTTGGGCCAAGAAACACGAGCAATGGACATTAGACCGGTGGAAATCTGTCCTTTGATCTGATGAGTCCAAATTTGAGATTAATGATTCCAACCGCTGTGTCTTTGTGACGCAGAGTAGGTGAACGGATAATCTCTGCATGTGTGGTTCCCACCATGAAGCCTGGAGGAGATGGTGTGTGGTGCTTTGCTGGTGAAACTGTCACTTAACAGCATCCCATCTGGTTTGGGATTAGTCCCACTATCATTTGTTTTTCAACAGGACAATGATCCAACAAACAGCCAGGCTGTGTAAGGGCTATTTAATCAAGAAGGAGAGTGAGGGAGTGGTGCATCAGATGACCTGGCCTTTACAATCACCTGACCTCAACCCGATTGAGATGGTTTGGGATGAATTGGACCACAGAGTGAAGGAAAAGCAGCCAACAGGTGCTCCGCATATGTGGGAACTCCTTCAAGGCTTTTGTATAAGCATTCCAGATTAAGCTAGTTGAGAGAATGCTAAGAGTGCAAAGCTGTCATCAAGGTAAAAGGTGGCTACTTTGAAGAATCTCAAATATAAAATATATTTTGATTTGTTTAACACTTTTTTTGGGTTACTACATTATTCTTTGTTATTTCATAGTGCTGATGTCTTCACTATTATTCTACAATGTAGAAAATAGTAAAACAAATTAAGAAAAACCCTTGAATGAGTAGGTGTTCTAAAACTTTTGTCTGTGTGTCTCTCTCACACACACACACACACACACGTTTAGTTTCTGCTCTGACATCCACTGTCAACTTACATACAGTTGTTTTTCTTTCTAAATCATGTCCAACCAATTGAATTGGCCACAGATAGACTCCAATCACGTTGTCACAACGGAACTGTCCGTGTATCTCCGAGATATACTGTATGCCTCATCACAATTCTATCTGGGGAAGGGTATAAAACAATTTCTAGTGTGTTGAAAGTTTCCCAGAGCACAGTGGTTTCAATCATTGGGAAATTGAAAAAATATGCAACTACCCAGGCTCTGCCTACAGATGGCCATCAGACCAAACTGAGCCAATGGACAAGAAGGACTTTGGTCAGGGAGGTGACCAAGAACCCCAATTACCACTCTGACAGAACTACAGAGTTCCTTGGGTGAGATGGGATAACCTTTCAGTCTCTACACCACTTCACCAATCTGGGAAGGTGACCAGACGGAAGCCACTCCTGAGGATAAAGGCACATGACTGGAGTTTGCAAAAAGGCATGTGAAAGACTCCGAGCATAAGGCAAGCATTTCTGTGGTGGCAGCAGGGACTGGGAGACTGGTAAGGATAGAGGGAACAGTGAATGGAGCCAAATACAGGAAAGTCCTTGATTAGAACCTGCTTCACAGTGCAAAAAACCTTAGACTGAGATAAATGTACGTTGCAACAGGACAATGACCCCAAGCATACAGCCAAAGCAATGCTGGAAAGTCCTTGACATACCCAACCAAGATGACTCAAATCTGTAATCGCCGCAAAGGTGCTTCTACAAAGTATGGACTCAGATGTAAATACTTTTGTAAATTGGATATTTCTGTATTTAATTAGCCCAAAAATCTACAAACATGTTTTCATTTTGTCATTATGTGGTATTGTGTGTAGGTTAGTGAGAAATGTATTTAATCAATTTGGAATGCAGGCTGTAACACAACAAAAGGTGGAATAAGTGAAGGGGTATGAATACTTTCTGAAAGCACTGGTGTATTACAAGCAATATTGGTACCATGATTGTCTTAAAAATATATGTATATATGCAGTTGAAGTCGGAGGATTACATACACTTAGGTTGGAGTCATTGAAACTCGCTTTTCAACCACTCCACAAATTTCTTGACAACAAACTATAGTTTTGGCAAGTCGTTTAGGACATCTACTTTGTGTATGACACAAGTAATTTTTCCAACAATTGTTTACAGACAGATTATTTCACTTATAATTCACTGAATCACAATTCCAGTGGGTCAGAAGTTTACTTACACTAAGTTGACTGTGCTTTTAAACAGCTTGGAAAATTCCAGAAAATTATGTCATGGCTTTAGAAGCTTCTGAAAGGCTAATTTACATAATTTGAGTCAATTGGAGGTGTACCCGTGGATATATTTGAAGGCCTACCGTCAATCTCCGTGCCTCTTTGCTTGACATCTTGAGAAAATGAAAAGAAATCAGCCAAGACCTCAGAAAAAAAATTGTAGACCTCCACAAGTCTGGTTCATCATTGGGAACAATTTCCAAACGTCTGAAGGTACCACGTTCATCTGTACAAACAATAGTACGCAAGTATTAACACCATGGGACCACACAGCTGTCATAACGCTCAGTAAGGAGACTCGTTCTTTGGTGGTGTGCAAGTCAATCCCAGAACAGCAGCAAATGACCTTGAGGAAACCGGTACAAAAGTATCCATGTCCACAGTAAATCAAGTCTTATATCGACAACCTGAAAGGCCGCTCGGCAAGGAAGAAGCCACCACTTCAAAGCCGCCATTAAAAAAGGCAGACTACGGTTTGCAACTGCACATGGGGACGAAGATCGTACTTTTTGGAGAAATGTCCTCTGGTCTGATGAAACAAAAATAGACCTGCTTGGCCATAATGACCATTGTTATGTTTGGAGTTAAAAGGGGGATGCTTGCAAGCCAAAGAACACCATCCCAACGGGGGTGGCAGCATCATGTTGTGGGGGTGGTTTGCTGCAGAAGGGACTGGTGCACTTCACAAAATAGATGGCATTATGAGGAAAGAAAATTGTGGATATATTGAAGCGACATCTCAAGACATCAGTCAGGAAGCTTGATCGCAAATGGGTCTTCCAAATGGACAATGACCCCAAGCATACTTCCAAAGTTGTGGCAAAATGGCTTAAGGACAACAAAGTCAAGGTATTGGAGTGGCCATCACAAAGCCCCTGACCTCAATCCTATAGAAAATGTGTGGGCAGAACTGAAAAAGCGTGTGCGAGCAAGGTGGCCTACCAACCTGACTCATTTACACCAGCTCTGTCAAGAGGAATGGGCCACAATTCACCCAACTGGTTCTGGGAAGGTTGTGGAAGGCTACCCAAAACGTTTGACCCAAGTTAAACAATTTAAAGGCAATGCTAGCAAATACTAATTGAGTGTATGTAAACTTCTGACCCACGGGGAATGTGATGAAAGAAATAAAAGCTGAAATTATTTTTGCTACTATTATTCTGACATTTCACATTCTTAAAATAAAGTGGTGATCCTAACTGACTTAAGACAGGGAATTTTTACTAGGATTAAATGTCAGGAATTGTGAAACTGAGTTGAAATGTATTTGGCTAAGGTGTATGTAAACTTCTGACTTCAACTGTACTCATGCATGCATACACTACCGTTAAAGTTTGGGGTCACTTAGAAATGTCCTTGTTTAAAAACATTTTTTTTTTAAGCAAAATAAAATAGTTCCTTTTTAAATCATATCAAATTGATCAGAAATACAGTGTGGACATTGTTAATGTTGTAAATGACTTTTGTAGCTGGAAACTACACATGTTTATGTTTAATGGAATATCTAGGTAGGCGTACAGAGGCCCATTATCAGCAACCATCAGTGTTCCATCCTGTGTTCCATTCCAAGTTTAGAATTTTAAACGGCTAATTGATCATTAGAAAACGCTTTTGCAATTGTTAGCACAGCTGAAACTGTTGTCCTGATTAAAGAAACAATAAAACTGGCCTTCTTTTTAAACTAGTTGAGTATCTGGAGTTTTAGCATTTGTGAGTTTGATTACATTCTCAAAATGGCCAGGAACAGAGACATTTCTTATGAAACTCGTCAGTCTATTCTTGTTCTGAGAAATGAAGGCTATTCCATGTGAGAAGTTGCCAAGAAACTGAAGATCTTGTACAACGCTGTGTACTACTCCCTTCACAGAACAGCACAAAGTACATTAGTGTCTAGTTTGAGAAACAGACGCCTCACAGGTCCTCAACTGGCAGCTTCATAGTACCTACAAAACACCAGTCTCAACGTCAACAGTGAAGAGGCGACTTCGGGATGCTGGCCTCCACGTTGCAATTGCCACCAAGTGGGTTAACCCTACTGGCGGGATGCGTAGGGTGTTTGCATTTCACACCAGCGGCCTGGGTTTGCTTCTCTGCCCTGCCGTTCACTATGCAATTGTTGCTACACAGTGTAGTCTGAGTATTGTTAGGTAGCACAGCCGAGATGGTTTAGAGATCTACTATGACTTAGGTGTGCAGTGTTTTTGTGTTGTATTTGTATGTATTTTTCTTAATTGTATGTATGTACTGGTTTCTTCATGTCCAAAACAAAATTAACAATGGCCATCTCTTTTACAGGTGAGGGATCTGTCTCTGAGTCTAATCATCATGATGATCAACCTGACTTTGTCCCCCTGTCCTCACCTGCATCAGATGAGGATTTGCTCCCTCAGTTTCATCCACAAGACGAGTTTGATCTTGAACCCCAGAGCCTGTTTGCAACAGACCAAGACAAACGAGACAGACAGCCCTTCAGCTGTTCTCATTGTGGAAAAGATTTCAAGATGAGATGTTTATTGAATAAACACTTTCGGACCCATTCAAAACCCTATAGCTGCTTGCAGTGTGGGAGATGTTTTAGCTTGAAGAGGCGGCTTGAGGAACACTCCATGACACATTCTGGAGAGACACCCTTCAGTTGTGCCGATTGCGACGCAGTGTTTCGCCAGAAACCTGCTTTGCAGTCACACATGAAGCGACACAAAACAAAGAAAACGGTCACATGCACAGTTTGTGAAAAAAAGTTTCTAGGGGAAACGGGACTAGAGAGGCACAAGTGTAGTGGTGATGCACCGAAGACATTCAGCTGCTCTCTTTGCCCAAAGACCTTCAAGTGGAGACGCAGACTGGTCGATCACGAGGCTACGCATTCAGGGGAGAGAAAGTATTGCTGTGAAACCTGCGGCAAACTTTTCTTTACCACTTCAACCTTAGCCGTCCATAAGAGGAGTCATATAGAAAAGGATCATAGCTGTACTGTATGTGGCCAACGTTTCAGCGATGCACCTGCTCTCAGAAAGCATATGGGGGTCATCCATCCTGGAGAAACTAAAGAAAAATATTTTGTTTGCGACGTGTGTGGCAAATGTTTTGGCCGAAAGTGCCATCTGAAAAGCCATATGACTCTACATGGGGCAGAGAAACCTTTTTCTTGTGATGTTTGTGGAAAAAAGTTTAGTCAAGGTGCTAATCTCAGCAGACACAAGAGAACTCATACAGGCCAGAAATTGTATTGCTGTGACGTTTGTGGTAAAAGGTTCACCCAGTCCGGAACCCTGAAGATCCATAAAATAAGGCACACTGGTGAAAGGCCTTACAAGTGTGATGTCTGTGAGAAAGCCTTCTTTGAGCCTTCCTCCCTCCGGAGTCACAAGAGACGTCACCTTACACTTCAGGAAAAGCTGCAGTCTGGCCCAAAGCTGCACTCTGGGACAATTCAGCCGTCTGGCCCAAAGCCATATGTCTGCAATCACTGTGGTAAATCCTTCTATGTGAAAGTTTCTCTGGATCAGCATGTGCGCATTCACACAGGAGAGAAACCGTTCAAGTGTGACATTTGTGGGGAAGGTTTTAGGTATCATCATTCACTTAAAATTCACAAGGTCACTCACACAGGGTTGAAACCATATTACTGTAAAGTTTGCGGGAAAGGGTTTATGTACAATTTCCTTAAAGTTCACATGCGCACTCACACAGGCGAGAAACCATTTGAGTGTGATCAATGTGGTAAGAGGTTCAGCCAGAAAGGTCATCTAAAATCTCACGAGCGTGTGCACACTGGTGTCAAAGCATTTGTGTGCAAAGACTGTGGGAATGCCTATGCCTGTAGACACAATCTAAAAGTCCACAAGTGCAAGTACAACTGGAAACCAGCTCCTGGAAACAGTGCAGAGGATTACTGAAGAAACAGGTCTAAGATTAATGGCACAGGGCCTCTGAATAATATGGCAGTGTGAAAATGTTGGTGCTCAAGAACTTACTAAACTAAATCAAACGGCCTCAGTTTTTATGTTGAAAATGTGACCTGCGTGACATTCCACCTTAGGAAAAATCAAATATTTTACAATTGTAGTTAGCTTTGGGCTCTTAAGTACATTTTAATAAACCTCTATAGTCAAACTTCTCTACTTGAATGTTTATACTTAATGAGTGTTATTGTTTCCCTTTAATCTCAGTGTCCACAGATCTTCCTTAGAAAAAATGCACAATATCAGATGATAAAATCACTCAAAGTTATGGGTGAACTGGGAGAGCGCAATGGTCCTCTTTTGACGAACTGGTACAGAGCCAGATACAGTGGGGCAAAAAAGTATTTAGTCAGCCACCAATTGTGCAAGTTCTCCCACTTAAAGATTAGAGAGGCCTGTAATTTTCATCATAGGTACACTTCAACTATGACAGACAAAATGAGAAAAAAAAATCCAGAAAATCACATTGTAAGATTTTTAATGAATTTATTTGCAAATTATGGTGGAAAATAAGCATTTGGTCAATAACAAAAGTTCTTATGACATGCTATTCATTTTACTGCCGATGGTGGGAACATTTCTGCTCGCTCGCTTGTTTTCTATCGGACAATAATACAGAGTGGGACTGGAGACATTCGACAGTGGATAAGAGGCCCTCTGTGATTCTGCCAGCAAGACCTAGCTAGAAAAAGAGCCAATTTATGCTTTATCTGAAATTGTGGTCAGAGGCTACGTATGGATGGTGTAACTCAATTGCAGTGACTCTAGAACAGTGGCAAAAAAATAAATACGTGGGATGCATGCCAGCTAAGCCACAACACTAAACAATACATTAATTGCACTATAACAGTGACAAACGGTGCCCACAAACTGTTAGGGCCTACATAAAGCTGTCCCAACAGCCAAGTCCTAACAGAAGTCCCAACACCTTACCACTGCTACACCTGGCTATCAGCGGAGCCTTGTCTGGCAGCGAAACAGTTCATTCAGCCTCATTTTACTGTCCTTTAAAATGTCATAAACATTGCTGATATGGCTGACTTGCTTAAACAAATGTGGTTTCTATTAACAATTGAGATGTACAAACTGGCAAAAGGGTACGACAAGCGCATAAGAGGCCATCTGTAATTTTGATTAAGACGTTAAAAGGACGTAGTTAATATAACTGTTCAGCACTTTTGAAATGTACAGCGACAGAATTCAGAACATGGGACATTGAAAGCTCTTACAATATTCGATGATTACATTTCTCAAAAACAGGTTATAGGCTATGTGTGCATCACCAAGTCAGAACAGTAGGAGAAATTAAGATGTGAAAAAAGACCAAATTATTAGGGTGAGGCACATGGGCTACTAACAGCTTCCTACACGACATACACTTAGTATTACTTTATTAGCTACAGTATACATATCTCCCTGGCATATTAAATCATTTATGCAGCAGCATACAATACATTTTTGGACTCCCCTTATTGTGCTGTGCTCACTTGAACAGGAAGGTGGTGCGGCAGTCCTTGGTGAAATTTTGTCATCAAAATCTGTCATTCTCTGGTTTATGGTGCTTTCAAGACAGCTGGGAACTCTTGGGGGGGGGGGGTGAATCATGATGACGTCTGTGCTCTTCAGGTCGTAGCTCTATAAAGAGGCCAGAGTTCCCGATTTACAATTCCGAGTTGGATAAAAGTTCAAGACGTATTTTCAGTTCTAGCTTGTTTTTCCCCGAGTTCCCAGTTGTTTTGAACTCACTAAAGTCAGATTTTGCAGTTCAGAGTTAAGTTGTTTTGAGGGGCCTCCCGCGCGGCGCAGCGGTCTAAGGCACCGCAGTGCTAGATGCGTTACTACAGATCCTGGTTCAATACCAGTTATTTTGAGCGCGGCACAACTCATGCTTCATTGGCCAATGTTGAATGTTTTATAATTTTAAACTAGGGGAAGAGACCCTTAATCTTAGATTTGGGACCACACAGCCACTACACAGAATAGCAGGCTAATGATGCTTGCAGTTAGCCACTGATTCCTTCCAAACCACTCATTGTTGAATTTGTTATTTCCAACTTGTTGTGTAATGTTTGTCCAATGGCCGATGAACACCGATAAATTTAATCTATAATTTCTCTTCATATGACAAGGATTAAAAAGGATTTGCCAGTAGATTGTTGACTTGATTCATGATGATGACTGCTAGCTAAGATTTTGAAGGTATGATGTTGACATGATCAATCCAATCAAAGCCACTGTAGATATGTGATTTTACGTAATTGTATCTGTGGCCACTGACCTTGAGCCTTCGATGGGCACTTCTAATGTAACTCTGTGGCAGCACCCAAGGGGCTTGAATTTCTGACCTCTACCCTTAGACTTGGTGGTGACATAGTGTCCCTATGTGCGACAGAACACTGAGCCAATCACAGCGCAACCGCTCCGTATTTTCTGCTGGCTTGTGCCACCACCACAGAAATCACTGAGCTAGGCTGAAACACCTGCGTTTTGGAGCTCCCTTACTCAAGAAAACAAGACCATATTTGTATGCGGCTTTATTAACTCAATTTTATATATATATATATATATATTTTACATTGTCTGAACTGATATGTGACATGTATATACCAAAATAACATGCAAAACAGGCAAGCCTCCCCCCAAAAATTGATGGGTCGCCACTGGCACGAAGAGGCTAAATTGAGCTCTGTACCGCATCACTGTGCGCCTCGCAAGTTTTGTAACAATGCGGAGGGTTCTGCTTTGAAATTATTGTTTGGTGGGAGGTTCTGTACAAACACAAACTCACTTCCTTCACAACAGCGATCTGCTGCTCACCGAAGCGCAAGAAGTATGACCTCTGCAGAAGTCAGGGCATTCACATCACTGTAAATGTTTCACACCAATGCAGACGTCAGAATGACCATGTATCGCCTTGATAAGGCGGTGAACTCTGCAATTTCACCTCAAAATATAAATCCCGTAATGACAATGCAAAACAATTATACAAATGGTCGAAATTGGTAACAATTTATTCGAAATTGTCAGTAGATTTAGAATTTTATTTAACAATATACAAAACTGAAAAGCTAATGGCACAAATAATGTTATAGCATTGACAACAGCATTAATATGAATGATTATATAGCTATGGTAACCACAGTAATACAAATAACAAAACATGATTTATAATGCTACTGTTTAATAGTAATGTTATAATCAACTTTAGAAAATGCATTTATATCCCATTGTTTTTCAGCCCATTGGTATTGCATGATGTTCCGTACGTTTTTATATTGGACAGACAGCCTATTGCACCGTACATTTTCTGTACGTTGTCGCAGTACATTTTACAACATTGGTCATGCATATTGCATCAAACACAATGTCCTATATATTATGTCACAGTAAAAGGTAGGCCTACTGTACTCAGGAGCACTTCTGCATTCCAAACCCAGAATTTACACCCCAAAGGTTGTCATTGCTATTATTGTGGCCCTTTAAAAGTGGGAAAGCAGCTTCTATCCAAATATTTGGATATTAGATGTAGGTTTTATTTACACATGTGTGCATAGGGTATCCCTATAACATGCATTGACTCCTAATGAGTATATATTTTTGGAGGCGCAAAAAAATATGAGAACACAATAGCTCGAGCTGTAACAAGGATCCATGCGACTGTCATTCCAAAACGTTGGCATTTATGCTACAGACGCTGGGAATCAGGAATCAAGTACAGGGTCAGGATTTAATAATATGTACATGAAACTAAACAAGAACAGCGCCTGGACAAGAGAAACAAAAAACAACGCAGACACGGGAATGAAAAGGAGGAAGTGACAGATCTAGAGGAGGCAATCAATGACGTGATGGAGTCCAAGTGAGTCCGCGGGAGCAGACGTGGCAACAGGTGGCTATGGTACAGCCTTAGACGGAGGTGATGGAAGCCTAGGCTATAATAGGCTTCATCATTAATTTTTGTTTGTAACGCCAGCAAGCACACTGTTGGTAATTGTTGATTTAAATGTGTAAAAGGCCCAACCTTTCTAATCTTCAATAGGTTAATCTAGCTAATTAGACGGGTATGCCAGTCTTTTGGCACTTCATTACACGCCAAACCAGATGTCCATTGTGTCTTAGTATCCATCTCAATAAAGTCGGTCGTTAAGCAAATCAGAATTTGGCACCATTAAGGTGCCAAATTCTGATGGTCATTAAGGCAAGTCAGAAACATGTTCAAATCTTGTGTGGAAGCAACGTTTTATTTATAATTGGAACAAACCAAAAGTGGCTCAGCGCTAAAAAGTAGAAAGACATTTTTATCTATTTGAAACGAAGCAAACATTTACCAAACAACACCAATTTATAGAGGAGAAACTTTCTCCACATTTAGATGTGTTACAGTCTGAATTGAAAAGGGATTACTTTTGTTTTTGTCATTAGCCTAAACAAAGTTTGTTTTTTTAAATCCGTACAAATGACTGAGTAATGAGAAATGAAATGTCTTGAGTCAATAAATATTGAACCCCTTTTGTTATGGCAAGCCTAAATAAGTTCAGCGGTACAAATTTGCTTAACAAGTCAAAGTTACATGGACCAATAATAATGTTTAACAAGATTTTTGAATGACAACCTCTTCTCTATACCCCACATATACAATTATCTGTAAGGTCCCTCAGTTCAGCAATGCATTTCAAACACAGATTCAACCTCAAAGACCAGGGAGGTTTTTCCAATGCCTAGCAAAGAAGGGCACCTATTGGTAGATGGGTCAACATAAAAGCAGACATTGAATATCCCTTTGAGCATGGTGAAGTTATTAATTACACTTTGGATGGTGTTTCAATACACCCAGGCACTACAAAGATACAGGTGTTCTATTCTAATTCAGTTGCTGGAGAGGAAGGGATTTCACCATGAGGCCAATGGTGACTTTCAAACAGTTACATATTTAATGTCTGTGATAGGAGAAAACAGAGGATGGATCAACAACATTGTATTTACTCCACAATACTAACCTAATTGACAGAGTGAAAAGAAAGAAGACTGTACAGAATAAAAATATTCCAAAACATGCATCCTGTTTGCAACAAGACACTTAAGTAATACTGCTAAAAAGGTGGCAAAGCAATTTACTTATTGTCCTGAATACGAAGTGTTATGTTTGGGGCAAATCCAATACAACTAATTACTGAGTATCAAACTCCATATTTTCAAGCATGGTGGTGGCTGCATCATGTTATGGGTGTGCTTGTAATTTGATTTTTTCAGGATTAAAAAGAAAAGGAATGGAGTTAAGCACGGGAACATCTGTTTCCTGTGTAACATAACTAATAGCACAACACAGTGTAATTTTTTGTTGTTGCTACAGTCAGATGATTTATCAAACTGGTTTCTTCTGCATGTGCACAGCAACAACCACAATGACACTGCTGCAGATGAGGGATCTTCTTTTGAGTCACATTATAAGGAAGAGGATCCTGGCCTTGACCCCCTGTCCTCACTTTCATCAGAAGATGGATGGCTTCCTGAGTTTGATCCCAGCGAGGATCCTGACCTTGACCCTCAGGCCCCATCTGGATCAGACCCAGGTAGGGATGGAGAAGATTTCCAATGTGAGGATGCGGCCAATGAGGGGCCCCTCATCTGTTCCCATTGTGAAACATTTTTCAAGAAGAAATGTTTGACGACATCTTCAGTCCCATACAAAACCCTACAGCTGCTCAGTGTGGGAAATGATTTTATCTGGCCAAACAGCTTGAGGAATGTTCCATTAAAGACCTAGAGAAAGCCTTCAGTTGTGATGCAGTGTTTTGCCATGAATGTACTTTGCAGTCACACATGGAGGCTCACAAAACAGAGGAGACGGTCACATGCACAGTTTATTAAAGAAAGTTTGTAGAGGAAAAAGACTTGAGGCACAAGTGTGTGGTCCAGAGAAGTATTGGCTTATCACGAGGAAGCACATTCAGAGGAGAGGAACTATTGCTGTGGAACCTGTGGCAAGATGATCTTTACCGCTGTGTCTTTAAAAAAAACATGATGACTCGTAAAGAAAAAATGACGTTTCAGCGATGCACCTGCTCTCAGAAAGCATATGGTGGTCACACACCCCGGAGAAACTAAATTTTAAAAAGTTTGGTTTGTGATGTGTTTGGCAAATGTTTTGTCAAACGGAACCATCTGAATAAACATATGAGGACACACAAGGAAGAGAAACCTTTTTCTTGTGACATTTGTGTCAAAAAGTTTAATTCTTCAGGTAATGTCAAAAGACACCAGATAACTCTATAGGTCACCCAATCCGGAATCCTAAAGAAACATAAAATAAACAAGCATACTGGTGGAAATACTTTTTAAGTGATTTGTGAGGAAGTTTGTTCAAGTTGTTATACCCCCCCCCAAAATTATATGGTCACTCACACAGGGAAGAAATCATGTCATTATAGTATCTGTGGCAAAGGTTTCTTTAGCAATCATCTTCTTAAAGTTCACATGCACATTCACACAGGGGAGAAATCATTTGAGTGTGATCAATGTGGGAAGATGTTCAGCCATCGAAGTCATCTAACATATCACGAGCGTGTGCACATTGGTGTCAAAGCATTCATGTGCGACATCTGTGGGAAGGCCTATGCAAATAGACACAATCAGTGCTGCTAAATGGAAGTAATTTAGCACCACCCTGTCAATGTACAATGCATTTTTTTATGGACCCATTTCATGTTGATCCTGGTCGGTCCCTGGATGGGAGACCAGATTCTGCTGGAAATGGTGTAAGAGGGCCAGTAGGAGGCACTCTTTCCTCTGGTCTAAAAAACAATAATATCCCAATGCCCAAGGGTAGTGATTTCGGACATTGCCCTTTGTAGGGTGCTGTCTTTCGGATCGGAAATTAAACGGGTGTCGTGACTCTGTCATTAAATATCCCATGGCACGTATTGTAGGAGTTGGGGTGTTAACCCTGGTGTCCAGGCTAAATTCCCAATCTGGCCCTCATACCATCATGGTCACCTAATGATCCCCAGCTTCCTTTTGGCTCATTCATCCCCTATCATCTCCCCTGTAACTATTCCCCAGGCCGTTGCTGTAAATGAGAATGTATTATCAGTCAACTTACCTGGTAAAATAAGGGTAAAGAAAATCCAAATATAAACATGTTCCCCCCACATGAAGGAGCAAAATAGGGATAAGAAAATGATCTGCTTTGAATGTTATGACTGTACTCAGACAGTGCAGTGGCTCACTCTATCACAATGCCATTGTGTTACTGTGTCACTGTGAATGTATTGATCCTGTGAATTCTAATCTGAGATGTTCATGTCGTTGGAGTCTTATTGGTTTTCTACTCATTATCAATCTATATATCAGCTCAATTTCCAATGTCATCCGGATACTCTTTTCTTTCACTGAGGTTATGAATTTCATTTCTGAAGCGAATGTCTGAGCAAATTACTTTTTTCCCCTCTCAAATTATTTGCTTTGAAATCTAACTGAGATCAATGTTTCCCTGTTCTTGTGTTTTTGTTGACACTCAAATAGCAGAGAAATCGAATGAGAGAATTTGTCATTTTACCCCAGCATAATTGCTTCGGCTTTAAATGATAATATTCTCTATAAATAAAACATAGACAAATGAGTCTGTATGCATTTATCCTCGTCTCTTCTCCAAGTCACACTGTATTGAGCTAGCTCTCTTAGCATATTTTATGAGATCTCTGGCAACATATATGAGTGCTGTGGGATTTAAAATGCAACAATATTGACATTGTGCAATTAGAGGGGGTCATTAGGTCTGCTGCTATTTCAGATGGGGAAAACCCAGACCTCATCTTCCCTGGAATGCTGCCACACACACACAAGTCTAAATGAAAGGGAGATGGGGTGGTAATGGTGAAATGGGAGGAGTAGGTAATTGAACAGATGGGGCACTGGGCAGCCTGGGGATTACAAAGCCTGGCATTGCTGAGCCTGCCTGGCTACTATGGAACAACTATCTGTCTGACTGAAGGATGGATGCCTTGGCCCAACCAATCCTCATCTAGCTAGGGTTATCCCAACCAGACTCTGGTCCTTGTCTGTTTTAGCAACCTGGTCTCATAGACTAGACGTAACATAGTAAATGTAAATCCGGGACACTCAAATTAGTATGATATGTTACATTTGGTATGGCTACTTAAGACAGAAGGTTACTAGTTGGATGGGTGGGTGTATAACATCTAGCAAACCAAAGGATGCGGGTTTGAAACTCATCACAGACAACTTTAGAATTTTAACCAATTAGCTAGTGTTCTACTACTTTTAAGCTACTTAGCTAACCGTCACCCTAATCTTAACCCTTTTAGCTAACCCTTCCCCTAACCTTAACCCTTTAATCTAACTCCTAACCCCTAGCATAGCTAATGTTAGCCAGCTTTTTAGCATTGCCACCTAGCTAACGTTAGCCACAGCAAATTGGAATTCATGTCATAAGTTTAGCAAATTCGTAACATATCATACGATATGAATATATCCCATACGAAATGTAAATATCATACTAAATACTAAATATCATACTAAATACTAATACTCTGAGGCAGCTTTTCAGATGGTCTAAATGGTGTTTATGGCATTATGTCTTCTGAAAGGAAATTCCTATCGTAATGTGTAGTGTTTCTTTAGAATCTTGTCTTAGTGATTTAAAGGGAAATGGTGTGCCTGTGCCTGCCAGTGTGTGTGTGTGTTACACACAGCTATTGACCTCGTGAGCAGTTATTTTTATGGTGACCTTTCAATGACCCTGACCTGTTGTCATCCTGCATTATCTGTGCATAATGTGTGTACATTCTTATAATTTGTTGAACCAGAAGGTCATTGTTGCCTTAATAGGAATAAATATTATGAATTACAGACATCACCACGTCAAATGGCTATAGCTACATCAAACCTCAATTGGTCTACAACTCTACAAGGTGTGGAAAGCGTTCCACAGGGATGCAGGCCCATGTGCTTCCCACAGTTGTGTCAAGTAGGCTGGACCATTCTTGATACACACTGGAGAATGTTGAGCACAATCTGTCCATTCACAATTCACTTGTGGGAACATGGCAGCTCTCAGCACCTGACAACAGAAATAGTTGGCCTCTACTATTCAAGAGATTGTTCGTGAGGAAATGACCTTTGCCCCTCTACTTGAAATTAAAACGGGTAAATTAGTCTCTTGCACTGCTCATTTCTGATGAATCACTCGAAAAGCATTCCTGGATATTAAAATGTGCGGCTCACAGGACTTGAAACTGATGTGGAAGCAGGCAATCCAACTTCTTTTATGATACATTTTTTCTATGAACTGTTTGGGCAGGAGAAGCTGGTTCCCATGCCGCTGATAAATATTGTTCACCGCACGGGTCCTTTCCGCAATGGGTCCCGGTGCAAACGATGAAAATAAAACCCAACATAACTCAAATGGAAAGCAATCCACAGTTTTGAAGTCAAATGGGCAAATTGTTGGCCACGCAGTAGTATCAGGGACTCTAACCTATGCTGAGAAGAGGATCAGCATATACCTAGATCGGAGTGCCGAGATGCTGAAACAGAGGGCGACCTACAACGAGGTGAGATCACAGCTATGCAAGCTCAACCTGAGATCTGGCAAAATACAACACACATTTTACACTGCCAAGGAGGCTCAAAACGTCTTATAGAAACATCAACCGCAACACACAAGGGAACGAGCCAACAGATCAAGGCTAACTCCAATTTGACTGGCTCAATATTTAGGTATGCTTTCCATGCACAATCACGCAGCCTTGCCTATTATGCTGCCCTCGGGATAAGACACTGATGAGGACACCCCCTCAATTGGATAAAAGGAACACCAGGGCATACATTTCACTGGGGACGGGGGACATGCCCCCCTACATTCTGAAATTATATTTTTGCCCCCCCCCCCAATGTTTCATCCCCTCTTGATTGGGGTGAATGAATAAGTTACACCTGTGTGTAACTACCACAGACAGGTCAGCTCTAGCTTCTAATTATCTGTCAGATAGTGATATGAGGTGGCTATTACTATCTAAAAGCAGTTGTTTGCATGGAAATATATTCTAGCCTTTGTTCTGTCATGTTTCAGAAGTAAATTAACCTGGCAAGTTTTCGCAATTTTATGTATCGTCAGAGAGAGAGCTGGCCAAAAGTTGGCTTACATTAACTATTATTTTTTGTCACAAACTAGACCTGAATCAAATTATGAAACCATCGGCCAAACAAATGAAGATTGATATTCTGAAATTTTTTCAGTGCAATGTGAGTTGTATTAGCCAGTATGTCAATGTAACGTTATTGATCTGTCAGTTTCCCTAGCAAATTCCCTACTTTTCACACTGACACAATATGTATTTCTCGCACAGAACAGAATAGGTCAACTTTTGTACTATGGGGTATAGTAGATTGATATAGGCTAGTGATTTTGCTGTTCGTTAGGCCGACTCATCTTGTTGGCTGCCGAAAAGTAAATGTGGACAGTTCTTCTAATATCTTCAATATGCACCTCGGAATTGGATAAGGACGTGCGCAGTGGCGTCCCCAACGTTTCTGTTTTGACTGTCCCCCGATGTTTCTGTTTTGACTGTCCCCCGATGTTTCTGTTTTGACTGTCCCCCGATGTTTCTGTTTTGACTGTCCCCCGATGTTTCTGTTTTGACTGTCCCCCGATGTTTCTGTTTTGACTGTCCCCCGATGTTTCTGTTTTGACTGTCCCCCGATGTTTCTGTTTTGACTGTCCCCAGATGTTTCTATTTTGACTGTCCCCCAATGTTTCTGTTTTGACTGTCCCCCAATGTTTCTGTTTTGACTGTCCCCCAATGTTTCTGTTTTGACTGTCCCCAGATGTTTCTGTTTTGACTGTCCCCCGATGTTTCTGTTTTGACTGTCCCCAGATGTTTCTGTTTTGACTGTCCCCCGATGTTTCTGTTTTGACTGTCCCCAGATGTTTCTGTTTTGACTGTCCCCAGATGTTTCTGTTTTGACTGTCCCCAGATGTTTCTGTTTTGACTGTCCCCCGATGTTTCTGTTTTGACTGTCCCCCGATGTTTCTGTTTTGACTGTCCCCAGATGTTTCTGTTTTGACTGTCCCCAGATGTTTCTGTTTTGACTGTCCCCAGATGTTTCTGTTTTGACTGTCCCCCGATGTTTCTGTTTTGACTGTCCCCAGATGTTTCTGTTTTGACTGTCCCCCAATGTTTCTGTTTTGACTGTCCCCCAATGTTTCTGTTTTGACTGTCCCCCAATGTTTCTGTTTTGACTGTCCCCAGATGTTTCTGTTTTGACTGTCCCCCGATGTTTCTGTTTTGACTGTCCCCAGATGTTTCTGTTTTGACTGTCCCCCGATGTTTCTGTTTTGACTGTCCCCAGATGTTTCTGTTTTGACTGTCCCCAGATGTTTCTGTTTTGACTGTCCCCAGATGTTTCTGTTTTGACTGTCCCCAGATGTTTCTGTTTTGACTGTCCCCAGATGTTTCTGTTTTGACTGTCCCCAGATGTTTCTGTTTTGACTGTCCCCAGATGTTTCTGTTTTGACTGTCCCCAGATGTTTCTGTTTTGACTGTCCCCCGATGTTTCTGTTTTGACTGTCCCCAGATGTTTCTGTTTTGACTGTCCCCCGATGTTTCTGTTTTGACTGTCCCCCGATGTTTCTGTTTTGACTGTCCCCAGATGTTTCTGTTTTGACTGTCCCCCGATGTTTCTGTTTTGACTGTCCCCCGATGTTTCTGTTTTGACTGTCCCCCGATGTTTCTGTTTTGACTGTCCCCCGATGTTTCTGTTTTGACTGTCCCCCGATGTTTCCGATCATTGAAAGACCCGACCATGTGATGGAGAGCCATGTGAGTAAGAGGTGCTTCGGAGCACTCAGGGAGAAGGGCACAGCGCAGCACTCCGGGCCAAGGGCACAACGGCCACTGGCCGCAAAAGGCATGGACTTGTTTTGGGTGCATTATGGCCACACAAAGGGGATGCTGCCGGGAACTTCTAAGCATTATCAATTGCTTTTCAAATTGTGAATGAGAGACTGAAGTGTGTACATCCTGCGCAAAAAAACAACAAAGCAGAGCTCATGCCTTTCAAGCAACTTTAAAAAAAAAAAATCATTAGAGTCGCATCATGCAACCTTACAATGTATTAAAAATCAAAACATATAGCCCAGCGTTTGTAGAACAGCTAAAGTTACATTAATAACTCTAAATTAAGCATATAGGAATACCTATTTATTTCTTAACTGCTCAACACAGAATAGCCGCATGTGCACACTCCCTCAAATAGTTTGGAGAAAATATCCTTTATTTTATCCAGCTTTGTTCAATTGTATTCTTACTATAAAATAATATATAATAATGCCACGGAAATCTAAGTAAATCTTGTCTGCTAAATGAACTGGTGTAGCCCACAGCCATTTAGCCACATCAGGACCTAACATAAAGAAAGCTCAGAGTATGCTATTCTTTTCTTCTGAAATGGACTACATTTTCTTCATATCATGTTTCTTTAGACCTGTCTAACATAATGGATTTATTGTGAAGGTGTAGGCTATATTACACGGATTTATTAGACTTTTCTCTGTATCAGTGGCTTTAAGCTATGTGTGGAAACTAGGAGTGCTAAATGTTTTTATGTTAATTAACGATCAGACCGACAGTTATTTGATTGACAATCACCTGCTGACGAAATTCCGTGACCGCCACAGCCCTAGATACAACACTTAATTCTCTCTGTCCAGCAAACACTAGACAAGCCAGATGCTATTTTACGGCAGGCAGTCTGACAAACCTCAAGTTCCTTTCCAAACTGTATCAAGGTTTGATAGAGGCCGATGACACAAAACATGTCAAACAAAAATGTGAGGAAGACCTTGGGAGACACTATTGGTGATGATGAATGGATACAGATATGTTAGAGTGCCCAGTCATGTTCATATAATCTCAGACATAAATTACTGCAATAAGACTATCCATATGTAGTATATGCCAGTGAAACTGAATATCATGCACTCAGAAATTGTATTATTCTGCTGGGGGTGTAAAAGAGGACATATTTGCATATGTTATGTTCTCGTGAAGGCTGGCTGAAATCTGGCAAAGAGTACAGCATGTTCTTTTAGCTCAGCATGTCTACAGATTCTCCCTTCTCCCTGTTTTTGTTTGCTTGTAAATGTTGATACTGGAGACTTATCAGAATAAACTGTGTAACCTAGCATTTATAGTGGCTAATAAATGCATTGCTATTAATTGGAAGGTTGGTTATCCTCCCACAATGTATGGAAGAAATGTAAAGTTATGTACAGTATCTCTATATTTGTTTTAAGATGAAGGGTATACTGTACAACTTTCATAAGGTCTGGATGTCTCCTGTGGAATACTGTATGACAAAAGGAGTCTGTATTGAAAACATGTCCACATCAGGGGAGATTTTCATTTAGGCCATCCCTAGCTACTCAGTCCTGGCCCTGGGGGTTAACAGTTGGTTGTCACTCTGGCATTGGCCTAACACACCTGAAGACAATAAAGAATGTTTCACTAAGATCCTAAAGTGGAGTGGGGTGTGTTGGGTTGGTGCGCTACAAGCCGTGGAACCCTACGGGCAGGACAGGGTGACCCAGCTATAATATGGGCAAGTAAAAAGAGCTCTACAGTATTATCAGAACTATGATATGAATTCTATGGAGGGGTTCCTATTTCTGTGTGTTAATGTGTAGGTGTATGTGTGTAGGTGTATGTGTTCCCTTGAAACGGAAAGGAAGTTGTGTTGGGAGAGAGTTGAGTTATTGGCTAGACTGGTGGGGGTCGGGAGTGTAGGCGGCTCAGGTTGGCTGGGCGGTCTGGCTGAAATTTGATAGGGGATGTCTTAAAGACAATCAAAAGTTGTTTTTTCTCTGGTCGCTGGGAGGGGGGGTGGGTGGTCTGGGGGGTGACTGACGAGCAACCGTACTTGCTAGTGGGGGTAGGAAGGGGTGGGACACATCATTTTCTGGATTGGGGACGGGACATGTTGGCTGGGTGGGTGTGGAGGCCCACTTTATTTTTATTTTCATGTTTATACAGAATTTATTATTACTTAATCTATATGTATTTCTTACTGTTCTTTTTATTTTGAGTGGCAGCCTACTGGTATATAAACTTACAAATTGAAATGGATAATGTAACTACACCAACAAAAAATGACAAAACAAATAAAAAGTTGTTAAAAAATAAAGAAGCTCCTACTGAACTCCTACTGAGGTATGTGTAAAGGTCTGCTCTGGTCTTGCTCTGTTGCAGTTTCTAAGGCTATGTTTTGATTCAGTAGCGCAGGACGTGGTGAGACTCAAAGCACAAAGCACATTTGACAGTTGCCGGCTTGGCCTGTCATAACACATCTACCTCCCGTTCAGCATTGAAGTTGCCCAACGGCACAGATCTAGGATCAGCTTACCCTCACTCAATGATGATATTCTTTTCTAATACAGAAGATCATACAACATTATTGCCTGATGATCTTCTGAATTTCCCAACTCCTTTCTGATGCATTTCAGTCACTTCCTTCAGATTGAAATACTATCAAAAGTCCTGTCAAACTGATTTGTAATAGAGTGCAATAGCCCCAAATACAAAAGTAAACATTGGCCGTTGATTACTTAACTTTTTTTACATTGTGGGTTCGTGCAAATTTGGCCATCAAAATGGAGTCGCGGGCCAAAAAAGACTGGGAACCCTGCTGTACAGGCTCAAAAGAGGTAACTGGCCTTGTGCAGAATACCAGCCAGGTAGGCAGGAGTTAGGGACTGGATGTGGGAGAAGCAGACCTGATTGTTAGTGTGGGGTTTTGTGATCTTGCTCCATGTACTGTTAGCGGTTGCCTTTATGCAACAGCTAGCATGTCCTGTGGTGTGTGTGTGTCTCTGCGTGAGTGTGTCGCTCTCTCTTTATGCCGCCACTAACAGGTCTCGGACCACTGGTTATGAAAAAAGCATGGGGTAATGGTCATGTTCCCATGTCAGAAACCCTGGCGTGTGATTGGCCGGTCAGCTCCTGATGATGCTGTAACTGTCAGTAGACAGCACGATGCAGCCTTTGTGTTGTACATGTGTTGATTCCCAGTAAACACACAATGTCATCATTAAGTCATTTGGTTAGTTGGATACTAGAACTTGTTTTTCAATGCTGGCCTTTCACATAATCATGAAACAAATGAAGAAGTAAGAAAACACATCATATTGTTGCAAATGCTCAGTAAATCAGTCGCTAAGTATCCTAACAGTGTTGAAGACACAATAGGGTCAAGCAAACATTCCTTCATCAGCCTTTATCAGTTACTAACATGGAGACTTCAGAAGAATGACACGTACAATAGCAAACACAGACAGGAAGGATTAAATAGCCATTCTCCTCCCTAGTGTGTGTGTGTGTGTGTGTGTGTGTCTGTCCATTAGAGGCGAGTGACATATGCCATAGCTCAGATGCGTGTCAGTCCCACAGGGGATATACTACCTACAGCTGGCCTCCATAGGGGGAAAACAAACAAACACACACATACTCTTCGCTTTTAAAATCTTAAAGGCCCAGTACAGTCAAAAACTAGATTTTCTTGCATTTTTTCAGTGCCTTTAAAAAGTATTCCTACCCCTTGACTTATTCCACATTTGTTGTGTTACAGCCTGAATTCAAAATTGGTTAAATATATATTTTTCTCATGTTTTTAGAAAATGTTTCTAAATTATTGAAAATGAAATATATATTTAATTTACATAAGTATTCACACCCATAAGTCAATGCATGTTAAAATCATCTTTGGCAGCGATTACAGATGCACATTATTATTATTTTAATTCTTTAAGCTCTTTAAGTCAAGTTGGTTGTTGATCATTGCTAGACAACCATTTTCAAGCCTTCAATCTGATTGAAGTTAAAACTCTAACTAGGCCACTCAGGAACATTCAATGTTGTCTTGTTAAGCAACTCCAGTGTATATTTGGCCATGTGTTTTAGGTTATTGTCCTGTTGAAAGGTGAATCTGTCTCCCGATGTCTCTTGGAAAGCAGACTGAACCAGGTTTTCCACTATGATTTTGCCTGTGCTTAGCTCTATTCTGTTTCTCCATAGTCCTTGTAGATGACAAGCATACCCATAACATGATGCAGTCACCACAATGCTTGAAAATATGAAGAGATGTACTCGTGATGTGTTGTGTTGGATTTGCCCCAAACATAACACTTTGTATTCAGGATAAAACGTGAATTGCTTTGCCACATTTTTTTGCAGTATTACATTAGTGCTTTGTTAAATTAAAAGAGATTCTCACGTGGCCCAATATGTTAGGCTATTGGTATTACTGGCTTGTATCAGCCAATAAGCTAGACATAGTTTGAAGAGAGCAGTTGGAGAGAGAATGGACACTTGCACTTTCTCTTGAGCTACGTTTTATAGCCTACCTTTAAGGAGCGGGACAATTTTCAGACGGAGACAAATATAGGTGATCAATATTTATTTGTAGGCAATGTATTAAACTATAGCCTAATCATATTTAGTATCATTTCCATAACTGTCCCATGCTTCTCCGTCCATGTATAGGTAGTGTAGTGTGGTCCTTTGTACCCCCCATACATAAAATGTATGCACACATGACTGTAAGTCGCTTTGGATAAAAGTGTCAGCTAAATGGCATATATTAGTATAGCCTAGGCCTACTCATTTAATTGAGACGACACACACACTTGATCTTACACGTATGGATACTGAACTTGAAGCAGCAAGAATGATGAGAGCGGACTCTTTCTCTTGAGCTACGTTATGCATATAGGATATAGCCTAACTTTTCGGAGCGGGACGATTTGCAGGCAGAGACAAATAAATGGCTAATCTGTATTAATTGAAAAGGAAAAGGTGCAACACTCGCTCACCATGGTATGTGTGCACTGTGCCGTTTCATTTTCAATGATGATCACATTTTTGGTTTGCATCTCAACTCACGTTGGTTGAGTGGCCAAGGGGGCGGCAGGTAGCCTAGTGGTTAGAGCGCTGGGCCGGTAACTAAAAGGTTGCTGCCTCGAATCCCCATGCCGACAAGGTTAAAACCAGTTGTTCTTCCCCGGAGCAAGGCAGTTAACCCCCGGGGGCCGAAGATGTTGTCTAAGGCAGCCCCCGCACCTCTCTGATTTAGAGGGGTTGGGTTAAATGCGGAAGACACATTTCACAGTTGTACAACTGACTAGGTATCTCCCTACACTTCTTTATTTGCATTTTACGTTTTGTATATGGTATGCATTCATTTGTGGATGTCAGTCAACCATTTCATAAGATATGTTTCTAATTACAATTCGTATGATACATTACGAATTTGCAAAACATGTTATATGTTACGAATTTGAAAAAATTACAATATGTTACGAATTCGCAAAACTTATGATATATTACAACGCTAGCATGCTAACGTTATTTAGGCTAGGGGTTAGGGTTAAGGTTAGGGTTGTCACATCTGCTCCTGCCCTCTGGTGTTCATCCGGTGTCTTCTTGACCTGCAGTTACTCCCCCTGTACACTCTCTCTCTCTCCCTCTCCCTCTCTGTGTGATTGTGTGGTTGGAAACAGGTGTGCTGGAGTCAGAGCAGATCCCTACCAGCTGCAACACGTTCCATAACCAAGACCTCTACAAATACTCAGTCCTGCCACTTCCACTCTGCCAGATTCTAATCTCTGCTCAGACAGTTTATGATTCTAGCCATGTATGATTGATTATTCAAGATCCTGTTACTCTGCTGTGCCTGTTTCCCTGCCTGACACCGTTTATCCTCTCATTGCAGTTACCCCTACCTACTCCTGTCTCCTGTTCCACATCTCACCACCCAACTACTATTTTACTCACCACCACTACCTTGGATTCCCCTCAGGACCTGTTAACCCTGTTCTACTCAGCTAACTCCAACCTCAGTCTCCACATCTGTTTTTTCTTCAAATCATCTGAGCTTCCCCGGATCTGCACTCCATATCTCCCTGTGTAACAATAAATATTTTGGTTCATTCATCCCTGTTTCCTCATCTGAGTCTGCTCTTGGGTTCCCCTGTGTTGCTCCGCGTAACAAGGGTTAAGTTTAGGAGTTAGGTTAACTGTACTAGAACCCTAGAACTGACAAAACAACACAACCAAACCCTGTCTACTGTACAGTACATTAGTACATATCATAATCTGGAAAATTGGCATGTTGACAGGGGAGGAACAGGAGGGTGTCTGCCTTTGTTTAGTGGGGGGTCATTATGAAGAGAAACCTGAAGAGAATGAGCTGGGGGTCTCCCCTGTAGTGTGGCCTGATGTTGATCACATCCTATTAGGAACACTGTGTGTGTGTGTGTGCTTGCGTATCCTATTAGGGACAATGAGGGGAGGTCCCCGGGGCCTGGCTAAATGAACAGGGTCATCAGTCTCTGATACTTGCTGCTGTCAGGGACTAAGGATGGGAGGGGAGGAGATGGGATGGGTGAGTGGAGAGGTAGGGGGGCAGCAATGAAACAGCCCCCCACCACGGATGACCTAGTTGGGCTGGGTGGTGGGTTATTGGCTGTGTGTGTTGGGGCTTGGGGGTATAGAATGGGAGGAGAATAAATGGAAACTGAGGTGTGGAATGAGTGAGGCTGGGTACAGTGTAGGGTACTGGGCTGGGCTGTGGGGGTTGGGAATGGAAATTAATTAACCAAAAATCTATGTTGGAAAAATTTACAAAAAATAAATATCTACAATCCAGAATATTAACAGGGTTTGCTGGAAATTCTATAAAATCTGTGTAAAACTATAAACATTCTCTAAAACATTTATATATAAAAGCCTATCTTTTAAATACTTTTTGCATATAATGCTATGAGAGACAGATAACACATTTTGAGTCCAATCCCAATCTAAGATTACAGGTCAGGGGGGGGGTGTTAATCTGCTCGATTTGAAATCATGAGACAATAGTATGAGGATATTATAAGCGAAAAGAGACAGACTAAAATAACTTTTAACATTTTAAATCCGAGAGATGAGTATGTAATCTTAGTATTCTGTCCTGCTGGTACACCCACTGACACTGAGTGTGTGTGTGTGTGTGTGTGTGTGTGTGTGTGTGTGTGTGTGTGTGTGTGTGTGTGTGTGTGTGTGTGTGTGTGTGTGTGTGTGTGTGTGTGTGTGTGTGTGTGTGTGTGTGTGTGTGTGTGAGTGTGTGAGAGAGATAGGTGAATCCAGAGGAGGACACACAGAGTTTTCCACCCATATCGCCACACTCCCTGATCTAAACTAATCCCATTTAGTGAGTTTCCTGAACAAATGCAGGGAGGATAACAGATGTATCTGGGATAACAGTCTTGTCCTTACATAATCTCCCCCCTCCCAGAGCTCCCTATAATCCCCTCTCTGAACAGGAGAGGAACATTAAACAATGCTAGCTGATGTGTTAGGAATCCCAGGAAATGAGGGCAGACATTTCAGCAGGTAGTAATCCTCCTCTAACTGAGCGCTTAACAGAGAGCAGTGAGCTCTGAGCCCTGGGCCAGGCGCAGACATTAACCTGCTTTCCACAAGGGTAGCATGGGGTCCCACTGACACAGAGTAGGGGTGGAGGTTGACTTGTTACTGGTACGAGTGTGTGTGAATGTATGCACATGCGTGCGTACAGTGAAGTAGGGTGTGTGTATGTTGAATAGAAAATGATTCTATTCTATTCTAGTAGTCTACCTAAAGGAGAGTGGTGCTCCTAACCTTAACTGTCCTCAGGAGTAGGACAAACTCCAGTGTAATCCATCCAGAATCTGACACTCTACATGCTCTGATGCTCCAAGGCTCTGGACCTCGTCAAAGAAGTGCAGATCAGATAAGTTGACTAGTGGAGCTCAGCCCTACTGCAGCCTAGAGATGCAGCCATGATAGCCTGACACATGGCAGCGGGCCAATTAGGGTCAGCCTAGCCAATTAGCCTTCAGTCTGTCTCTGAGAGCTGGAGGAGATGGGCTAAGAGTCATGGATCCACTGGGCTTCTGAGAATGGTCATTTACTTGTAGAGTTGCTGGGAATGATTTTTAAGGTCCGGGAGAAAGGTATATTTACCTAGGCCATCATTGTAAATAAGAATATGTTCTTAACTGACTTCCCTAGTTAAATAAAGGTTAAACAAAACAAAACAAATATATATACTCAGTAAGGATGTAGGAAGGGAGGGATGTAACGGAGGATGGAAAAAATAAAGGAGGGATGGAAGGAAGGATACAGAGAAGGATGTGAGGAACTAGGAGGATGTATTTCCATAAGGGCTAAATGCTAACTCAAGTTAGGGTTCAGCCCATAGTAACGAACGACTTGTGATTATTTGGTGAAATTCATTCATTTATCATCCCAACAAATGAGGAATGACCCTTGGCTTTGTTCAAACAGAAACGTCCCAATTGATCGTTGGACCATGACCTGTATTTCACTACAGCACAATAAGACCATAACAGCGGATCGCAGTATGAATGGGTTAGAGAGGACCACCTCCCTCATTATAAACCCCAACCATAAACAAACAGGATGTTGATGACAGAACCTACAGGATCACCAAGGACATGCTTATGGCTAAAAGTACATACACACACTCCCCCCCACAGTGGTATAAGAAGAGCTTTTCCTTTCCTTAAGTGTCTGGCCTGATCTGCTTTGCATCTCTTATCTCTCCATTTCACACCAGGGTCATCTGGCGCACGCACACACACACACACACACACACACACACACACACACACACTACACACTGCACACTGCACAATGCACAATGCACACTGCACACTGCACACTACACACACACACACACACACACACACACACACACACACACACACACACACACACACACACACACACAATGCACACATTACACACATTACACACTCTTTGGCACAAACTCTCTATTCAGCCTCTGTGAATCTCAGAGACTAATTAAGGTGAGGTGCAGCTTGCAGCCTCCCCCCCACTGACACTCTGACTGCTCTAGGGTGTGTCTCTCTGGCAGCAATCACTGGATGGAACAGCCTCAGCCTCGTATCGATGGAAATAAATGGGAGACTGCCTCCCCCCTCACACACCCCCAGCCTGATCACCGAGAGAAGTTAATAACTGTTCCTGGTTGATGTAAATTACCAGTCCGGTGAGGTCATCAGCTAGAGACCAAAGTTCATTAGCTCTAGGTCCGTATTGCTATAGAGGCTGTGATTAGTTCTCTGGTCTGATTGGTTGGCCTCCAGGCAGGCCTATAGGGCTCTTCTGTGCTGGGTGAGTTATGGCTGTAATTTAGACTTGATTACATACACCATTACTTCAGCTCTTATTAGGCTGTCACTCAGGGGGCTGGGGGGGGAGAAGGGGGGGTAAAACTAAATCTAACCGATTGGTGTTTGAAACAGTGACAAGTGGCATCATAGCCTTCTTATCTTGGGTTGTTCTGGAAATATACTATATGCCTGGAATAAGTTAATGTTTAAACATTGAGATTGACAACCATTTGGTTATGTTTAGCCTACTGTGCAAAATTTGGAGTATTCTACCCTAAAGAATTTCCTAATTCCAATCCATAACCACATGACAACATTTCGTAATTCATCTCGAGTCCTATAAAAATGACATCAGTGTTTCAGGTTAGATCTCATACAAATAGACATACAGTCTTTCTCTTTCTCACTCCGTCATGGAACTCAGAATTCCTGATGGTTCCATGTCTGTTCCATCATGTCTTCATCAGCGTGTGGATGATACTGGCTCCTCTCTCTGTGCTCTGCTCTCTGTATGATCATAAATCACCCCAACCCTGACCTCAGGGTCACGCTTTTATAGATGAACACTTCATAATGAAACAATCTGCTCCACATATGACTGCAGACAAAAGACATCCAACCTGAACCTCCCACCCAGGATGACTGCTCTGATCTGACCTTGGTCTCATATCCATGGAAGCAGGATAAACACATCAACAGGGAAACTGAGCATATCTCAATCAATTTTTATCTGTGACCATAATCTGTCTATAATCTTTTTGCTTTCAGCGATGGTGTGTCAATCAACTGAAAGGTTGCAGTGATAAGGGGATATGATGATGTTGATATTGAAATATCTGACTGGAGATTACGGTCTTATTTCAGGGTCAGTTGAGTGTTGCTAAGAGCTTTTCTGGCTTGCTACATGACTGCCTGCATTCCTGTGACATCATCATACATGATCAGAACACACAGCAAATTCTCCAGTGTTAAATCAACAGTGTTACATTTAACACTGGGCCAGTGTCTATATGGGTCCGCACTTTTGAATGTTAAATTAACACTGTGCTTAGTGCTGATGCTGTTACATTTTGTCAGTGCTATTGCATAACACCGAAAGTGTTAATTCCCTAACACCATACATATTATTTTTTAACACTAGGAAGTGTATATAGTTTGCATTTTTTTACACCAAGAGGTCCGTCTCTTGACAGGACATTACAATAATATTTACAAGTCTAGACTTTATTACCACAAAGTGATGTTATTATCTTTTGATTATTCACAAACGAGTCGGCTCTAAGAGCCGGCTCTTGTAGGTGAACGTTGGGAACCGGCTCGCATATCAGAAGACCCGAATCTATTTATAAAAATATGAAAAAATGAATGTCAATCAGACATGCAGTGTCAACCAATGAACCAAAGATGCGCGAGGGAGGGCCGAGCCAACTCACTCAGTCACACACTTAGCAGCCGAGGAGAGAGAGGAAGGACAGCTGTGAAAACAACAGCTGGAAAATGAGTCGGAAGCACAGTAGCATTTGGATGCATTTTAATAATGTAGACAATGTTAGAGCACGGTGTAGAATTTGCCAAAACAAAATCTCATATAAAGCCGGTTCTACGCACAACCTACACTGGCAAATGCAAACTGTGCACCCAACTGTGAAGCTAGCTGTAGCGGAGCTTCGAGAATCTAGCGGGCCTGCTAGTGATAGTGGTGGAGCCAGCACTTACACGGCGTGGAGTCTTCTATGGATCAGTTTATGCCAAAGTCTATGTCTGTAGCAAAACAAGGCCAAATTGATATTGCATTGGCTAAAATGATTGCCACCGATTTCCAGCCATTTTTTGATCGTGGAGGACAGAGGTTTTATAGCAATAGTCTAAATCCAATGTACACAATTCCAAGCAGGAAAACCTTTTCAAAATCCCTTATTCCACAACTGTACGAGAGCACTGCAGTTTGCCTCACCACTGACTGCTGGACATCAAGGGTAACCACTTCTTACATGTCGGTTACATATATTCATTGAAGATTTTTCAATGTCTAGCTGCCTTCTGGACTGCTTTGAGTTCAGCGACAGACACACCTTAGAGAACTTGGCAGAGGAACTGTTGAGAGTGGCCATAGAATGGCAAGCAGATGGAAAAGTGGTCTGTTGTGTTAGCGACAATGCAGCTGACATAACCAAAGCCAGGAAAAAATGTCAAAATGAACCCATCATCCATGTCTCTCCCACACAATCAACCTGTTTGTGAGAGATGCTCTGAAGGTGATGAAGCCCACTCTGTACAAAGTGAAATACTTCCACAGGAGCACAGTGGGTGCTGAAAAACTAAAGTCTACACAACGCCAGATGGGGATACCTGAGCTGAGGTCTAAACAAGACTGCACTACAAGGTGGAATTCAACATTTTATATGTTGAAGCGGTTTCTTGAGTCAAAGGATGCCATCATCTCTACCCTGGCCATTGTCAATGCACCTGTTGATACTCTGACCCAAGAGGAATGGGAGGTGGTGGAGGAGGTGTGCAGAGTCCTGGAACCCTTTGATCAGGTCACTGTGGAGATCAGTGGAGAGAGGTACAGTAAGCAGTTATTACTACATCATTATTTAATCCAGTATTATACATGCATATTAGCAGTAGATGAGAATGTAGTATCAGTAGACAAAACATGAACGTGAACTATAAAGCTTTTAACTGATGTATGACACTTGTATTTTCATGAATGTTAAATATGACTATTTCTGTCATTTGAATTTCGCGCTCTGCAATTCCACCGGAAGTTGTCGAGATGGGAGCTAGCATCCCACTGATCAGCAAGCAGTTAACCAAAAGTAGGAACTCACATGGTGAAGTCCACAAGAAAAAATGGACACATTCAATAAGGATGTCTCTGTCACTAACAAATAGAGTCATGGGTGGTAACTATACAATTCACTTGAAAAGGCAAGGCACACTGGGAAATGATATTGGAGGTATTGTCTCAGTTTAAAAACTTCTTAAGGCTAGACAACATCCGATGAAAATGCAGTGCGCGAAATTCAAAATACAATAATCGTAATATTAAATATTCATGAAAATACAAGTGTCATACATCATTTGAAAGCTTAACTTCTTGTTAATCCAGCTGCTTTGTCACATTTCAAAAATGCTTTACAGCAAAAGCATACCATGCGATTATCTGAGGACAGCGCCCCGCATACAAAATCATTAAAAACATTTCCCAAACCAGCAGAGGCGTCACAAAAGTCAGAAATAGGGATAAAATAAATCACTTACCTTTGAAGATCTTCCTCTGTTTGCAATCCTAAGGGTCCCAGCTACACAACAAATGGTACTTTTGTTCGATAAAGTCCTTCTTTATATCCCAAAAAAGTATGTTTAGTTGGTGTGTTTGATTATGTAATCCACCCGTTCCAGTCGTTCAACATGCAGACAAAGCAATCCCAAAAGTTACCAATAGACTTCGTCCAAACAAGTCAAACAACGTTTCTAAACAATCCTCAGGTACCCTAATTTGTAAATAAACGCTAACATTTAAGTCGGAGAATAGTATGTTCAATACCGGAGATAAATAACGAAGTGCGCGCCCTCATCCACACGCGCCTACAGACTACAGTCCAAATGAGAGTCACCTTGAAAAACTACAAATTCTAGCTAATTTTTCAAAAAACAAGCCTGAAAGCCTTTCCAAAGACTGTTGACATCTAGTGGAAGCCATAGGTACTGCAATCGGGGAGGATTTCCTTTGAATATCCCATAGACAAGTGTTTGAATGGGTGGTGACCTCCATTTTTTTCTTTCTGTATAGATTCTCCTCGGGTTTTTGCCTGCCATATCAGTTCTGTATTGCTCACAGACATTATTTTAACAGTTTTAGAAACGTCAGAGTGTTTTCCATCCAACAATACCAATTATATGCATATCCACATTTCTGGGCCTGAGTAACAGGCAGTTTACTTTGGGCATGTCAGTCATAGCTGCTGCTGAGGTTATTCTTTGAAGAGCCTCATCAATCGCTCTGGCATCACTGAAAGCTAACTTCTTAAACCTGGGGTCAAGTGCAGTGGTTTCTGACAGCACGTGATTATATTCCATTCTGTGGAACTTTCTGTCCATTGATGAACATAAGTGTCCATCAACTCTGTCGCATGTCCTGTGGTTACATTTGCTTCTCTCTGGTGGCTGGCTGTGATTCGCTGCAGACCTTCTTTACACTGGATTATCATTTTTGATGCTGTCACATAGCGGAAAAGAGAGAACAGTAACTTAATGTGTCCTTGAACAAAGAGGGGGAGTCAAAATTAAAGTAACAGTCAGTATCTGGTGTGGCCACCAGCTGCATTAAGTACTGCAGTGCATCTCCTCCTCATGGACTGCACCAGATTTGCCAGTTCTTGCTGTGAGATGTTACCCCACACTTCCTCCAAGGCATCTGCAAGTTCCCAGACATTTCTGGGGGGAATGGCCCTAGCCCTCCGATCCAACAGGTCCCAGACGTGCTCAATGGGATTGAGATCCGTGCTCTTCGCTGGCCATGCAGAACACTGACATTCCTGTCTTGCGGGAAATCACACAGAGAATGAGCAGTATGACTGGTGGCATTGTCATGCTGGAGGGTCATATTAGGCTGAGCCTGCAGGAAGGGTACCACATGAGGGAGGAGGATCTCTACCCTGTAACGCACAGCGTTGAGATTGCCTGCAATGACAACAAGCTCAGTCCGATGATGCTGTGACACACCGCCCCAGACCATGACGGACCCTCCACCTCCAAATCAATCCCGCTCCAGAGTACAGGCCTCTGTGTAATGGTCATTCCTTCGACGATAAATGCGAATCCGACCATCACCCCTGATGAGACAAAACCTTGACTCATCAGTGAATAGCCCTTTTTGCCAGTCCTGTCTGGTCCAGCGACAGTGGGTTTGTGTCCATAGGCGACGTTGCTGCCGGTGATGTCTGGTGAGGATCTGCCTTACAACAGAACTACAAGCCCTCAGTGCAGCCTCGCTCAGCCTATTGCGGACAATCTGAGCACTGATGGAGGGATTGTGCGTTCCTGTACCTGTCCTGCAGGTGTGATGTTCGGCTGTACCGATCCTGTGCAGGTGTTGTTATACGTGGTCTGCCACTGCGAGGACGATCAACTGTTCTTCCTGTCTCCCTATAGCGCTGTCTTAGGCGTCTCACAGTATGGACATTGAAATTTATTGCCCTGGCCACATCTGCAGTCCTCATGCCTCCTTGCAGCATGCCTAAAGCACATTCAGCAGATGAGCAGGAACCCTGGGCATCTTTCTTTTGGTGTTTTTCAGAGTCAATAGAAAGGCCTCTTTGGTGTCCTAAGTTTTCATAACTGTGACCTTAATTGCCTACCGTCTGTAAGTTGTTAGTGTCTTAACGACTGTTCCACAGGTGCATGTTCATTAATTCTTCATGGTTCATTGAACAAGCATGGTGAACAGTGTTTAAACCCTTTACAATGACGATATGTGAAGTTATTTGGATTTTTCTGAATTATCTTTGATAGACAGGGTCCTAAAAAAGGTATGGTTCTTTTTTTGCCTAGTTTTACATCATACGGTCTTACTTTGATGGCCAAGTTTCATCCTAACACAGGAGTTAAGAACCTCCTGATATACAGGCCACAACAGGCCTGCAAGTGACATTATGCTGGCTTTCAAAGTGATGTATTGCCCATCAATATCCATCCAAAGTTGGCATTTCTCTTCAACTGCAACCTGCATTCAGAATGGTTGTCAGGGTTAGGAGTACAAAATAAAGAAACTAACTAAACCATTTAAACTGCAACAACCATTTCAGTAACGGGTAAAATAAATCAAACTAACTGATTGGATTCGTTTACAAAAATATATCTTATTTAGCTGTGTAGCATAAGATTAATCAATCAATGTACATGCAGAAACACAGGTATTAAAAACAATCCTCAAAAAAATTCTAGCTGCAGTGTAGCATGCTGGGAAATATGATACATTTTGGCATGGTTTTGATGGGAATGTTTAACTCTCCTCAGAGTGAAACTGACACAGTCACACTCAACACTGGTTATTAACACCAACATTGGGGTTCTTCTACACAACTGAGTGTTAGTTTCACTCTTGAATCAACACTAGAAATGTTACACAAAAAAAATCTACACTAGGTTACACTGGTGTAACGGTTTTCTTCTGTGGACGAAGGATCGGACCAAAGCGCAGCGTGGAGTTCAACATGTTTAATAAAGATCATAAACGTGAACACTACAAAATACCAAAACAACAAATGTGAAAACCCGAAACAGTCCTATCTGGTGTATAGACACAAAGACAGAAGACAGGAAACAACCACCCACAAAATACCCAAAGAACATGGCTGCCTAAATATGGTTCCCAATCAGAGACAACGATAAACACCTGCCTCTAATTGAGAACCAATCTAGGCAACCATAGACTTACATAAACACCTAGACTAGAAAACACCCCATAAACACACAAAACCCCTAGACCAGGCAGAACACATAAATCCCCCATGTCACACCCTGACCTAACCAAATTAATAAAGAAAACAAAGATAACTAAGGCCAGGGCGTGACAACTGGCTAATTTGCTGTGCAGTCATCAGGAGTGTCTGTCTCTCTATTCCATATTCTGATAGCCCAATTTACTAAGAAGAGATTGTATTTAATATTCATAAACGGGATCAAACAGAAAAGGCAGAATAAAAGGTGGAACAATACAGTTTTAAGAAAGGTACAATTTTATATATAGATTGGTTTTGTTTTTCATTCCCTGCTTGGGGAACAAAAGGAAAAAGCTATCAGTCAGGTCAGTCTGGCCCTCTGTGTCTCCAGAAATGATGAATGTCTGTTGGTTATGGGGACATGATGGAGACTTGTCAATAAAGCCTTAATAAGACAGGAAATAGGATATTGACTGGCTAGGCTCAA
Source organism: Oncorhynchus mykiss (assembly GCF_057628025.1). NCBI lineage: Eukaryota > Metazoa > Chordata > Actinopteri > Salmoniformes > Salmonidae > Oncorhynchus > Oncorhynchus mykiss. The sequence continues at coordinate 11,946,489 of NC_143041.1, forward strand.
TTCTGTCACTCTGTCATGATCCAATCAAATCTTATCATAACCCTAAATGATCCAGTTGAGGGATTCCTCACGAAACCCAGTCAAAAAAAGACCATGATTTAGGGTATTTTCACGAAATGTCATCCATAGAATAGTACTGGAGGAAGAATTGTTGACATATTTTACATTTGTATCTAACAGCATAATTGAGAAATAATTTATCAAAGTTGCCTTATTTAGGACATTTTGGCCTTACCCCGGCCTCCCTTAAGACTCCATAATGTTTCATCTGTAGACGCTACAAAGCAAACATTGATGTCATATGAAGCTTTACTGTTTGCTATTTAATACGAGTAATATAAACATGGCAATCTTTTTTTTTTTACATTAATCTATGATATTGAAAAATATAAACATTAATTGTTGAAAATAATATACTCTATGTGCCTATCAAAGTTTCAGAGTGGGATCTCTGCTTGCTTGGTGGCTGGTAGCCTAGCGGTTAGAGGGTTGGGCCAGTAACCAAAAAAGTTGCTGGTTTGAATACCCGAGCTGACAAGGTGAAATAATCTGTCGATGTGCCCTTGAGCAAGGCATTTAACCCTAACATGTTCCAGGGGTGCCACACTACTTTGGATGACAGTGTAAAACAACACATTTCACAGAAACCTATCCGCTATAGCGTATATGACAATAAAACAAAACAACAATTCTGGCCCATTTCATACAGAGAAATTAGCATAGTAAACAATGTATTGCACGTCCTGCAAATTACCAGCAGAGTGTGAACATAAAAGTAGAAGAAAATTCACAATCAGTCCGTTGGCAAGGTTTATTGGACCATAAATCCGAGTTATTCTATGGATTACATTTCGTGCCAAACCGCCAAAAATCACGGTCTTTCTGTCTGGGTTTCACGAGGAATCACTCAGTTGTGGAATAAGAAATCAAATCCTCCCCCAAAAAGAACAAGTAGATTTGATCTGTTGATGTTTGCGTCTCTGTGTTGTCATCCTGGCTCAGAAACCTCTTACAGGAATAGTACAACGCAAGGGATTCTGTGCATGTCTTTGAATACGGCATATACAAATGTATATTGCAATGGTTATTGGTTGTTATACACTTTTACAGTTCAAGACATGTCTGACCTCTGACCTAATGACTTGGGTCACATCTGCTGTGAGCTGATGACTGGGATAAACCATGTGGAATGTAAAGTGTGTGTGTGTGTGTGTGTGTGTCAACCTTAACGACTCTCCAATGAGCTCTTAACCATACCTTCAGTCCAGTTGCCTTTATTCTACTACCTTAAAACACAACGCCCCTTAGCTCCTCCCTAACCCGCTGTAATATCGACACTGTTACAAAGCGCTGCTTCAACAGGATATCAAATAAATCACTGGGCTTCATACTAACGTCCACTGTTATTTCACAATACATTTTTTGGATTATATCTTTGTCTTGTGATTTATCTTGTTTTATTACAATAGCCCCAACCTCGTGGGCCTGAAATAATGTGTCGCTAAACGTGATATGAGAGAGTATTTATGTTCATTTACACCCGTCTCTCCTCCTGTATCCTACGCTTGTCGATTGATTTTTTTTCATTTAACCTTTATTCTTTAAGGTTACTCTCATGAGACTTGGGAGTGTCATGCCTGGACATCAGATAGACAGACCAAAAGAGTATCAGGATCGGGAGGCTTTGGCCGTTCAGTCACAGTTACTGGACCAATACTAACCAGTAAACCAATTATGTGCTCAGCCACCTCCTGATTTACAGGGACTAACCACCATCAGGGTGTGATCAACTCTGTCAGACATAATGGTTGACCAGCTAACCCTGTTGGAAATTTGCCCTATAAGCAATATTGGCTAATGCGGTTTTGTGTGTTTTGTGAATACAACATTTAGTTTTCTGCAAATTGAAATAGTAAATTGGCTCTCCAAAGTGACAATGTACTTTATAGGCTAGTATGAAAATATGATGCACAACTGGCTGTGAAGAAACTGTAGAATAGCCCTACATAAAACACTAAATGCCAACAGATACAATCACTGGATAAATGTTGATGTACTACATCAAGAAGGGGTCATGCTCTGTCGTAGATGACCACCATAACTGCTCTCTCTTCTCTTCTGCGTGCATGCGCATCAAATTCATCTCCGTTTTCCCAATAAAATCCGTTGGGATTAGACCCGCCTTCGGCCATGACCCTCCAATCAAAGACAATTTAATTCGGAGCGCAGCGCACACTTTCCTGAACAAATGAATGATAAGAAAGAATTGGGGGAGAGAGGGAGAGAGAGAGAAAGAGAGAGCGAGACCCCATGACACGCAGTCCCTGGAGACCCATGGAGTGAGACAGCGGGTAATCCCAGGGTAAAGGACCACTCCAGCCCTGCGCGGTTGATATTAACAGCTGTAGGCTATATTCTCCATGACGGTGAGGTCGAATGAGTGGGTGAATGTCTGGACAGAACACAGGAATTGATCTCTTGATTGGGTGGCTGAGCTGCGTTTGGGACTCCGGAGAAACGGGGTCACGTTGAGAATAGCAGCCAACTCAATGGATTTCATACGCGCAGAATGAACCGCCAAAAGGGAAAGATGGGACACGGGCACGCCGGCGACTTTATTGGGGTTTTGTGGAATCGACGCAGCGGCACTATGGATAATTTATTCTATCTGAGCGGCTCAGAAAGCCTTCGTGTCTTCACAGAGATTAAGTTATGTGAGCTGAGTTTACAGTAGAATGGCCCTCCTCGGATGGGACTCTGAGGGAAGGCGATGGCAACTTTTCACCACAGCAACCCAACGGATAGAGACATCAGGAGAGTCCTCCAAAAACTTATAATCATTCTATCTTTGGGAATCATCTGTGTCTCTCTCTTCTACTTCTTCACGGGATGCTGCGAGTCGGACCTAACGGAAAACTCAGTATCGGACAGACCCGCCAGCGATGACAGAAACCTGACGTTCTATAACAACGTTGTAACGGTACAGGATGAAGATGGATACCCAGTGACCGGGGAGGGGAGCACACTGACGCCCGGTTTGGAGACTGATAACACGGGTAAAGATTGGAAGGCGACCCGGCGGTTACCCCAAGCCCTTATAATAGGAGTGAAGAAGGGTGGCACGAGGGCTTTGCTGGAGTTTCTCAGGCTGCACCCGGACATCCGCGCGCTGGGCTCTGAGCCGCACTTCTTTGACCGGCATTACGCACGAGGCTTGCACTGGTACAGGTACATATCATGCGTGCACGTGTACATTTCTCCAAAGGGCATTGCTATCCAATGAATGTTGTTTGTTTGAGAAATGCTTTTGACTCAGTGCACCTGCGCCTGTATCAGAAAGCATTGTTCCATTTGATCCGATGAATGGTGGACTTGGTTGGTAATGGATTTTACAGAACAATTTGAATGTGCATCCACTGTGTCGCAGCCTAAAACATAAAAATAGATCTAGGAATAATGCTTGTTTGTTTTTGGAATACCCAAACATACCCATGGCCAGCATATAGTGGATTAGGTGACAGGCAGAGAGAGAGACTGCCATCTGGGTATGCCAATCTGTGTGTGTGTCTGTTTGTGTGTACATGTTTGTGTGTTTATGTGCAGGGGGGGTCTGGATGAGTTCTCACAGTGCAATCATCCCTGCAGCTGAGGCCAGATGTTACCTTAGTCAGCTGGGTCTGGTCTCATCCTAGAGGTCCACAGACCCCCCCCCCCCCCCCCCCCCACACACACGTGCACCCACCCACCCACACGCACACACACTCTCTCTCTCTCTCTTTCTCTCTCTCTCTCTCTCTCTCTCTCTCTCTCTCTCTCTATCTCTCTCTCTCTCTTTCTCTCTTATTGACACACACACGCACACACACAAATTATGCCAGGGTGTGCCACGTCTCCACTGTGTGTGTGTTTGTGTGTGTATGTCTCAATGATGTCCCAGAGTGACAAGATTGCCCTCTCCCCAGGACCAGATGGGGCTTCTTGACTGTCATGCCACTTGATATCAGTGTCAGGCCTGTCAGCTTGATCCTGACCCCAGGTCAGTTTACCCTCACAGATAATGATGCGCTCCCAGTCACACCACTTCATTACACAGTGGGGTATATCATCGGGGTACAAGTCAAGTTAGGAAGAGCTCAGTGTATGGTATATGTAGACCAGCTGCGCCCACTGTAGGATGTGGTGCTTGAAAATAAAACTGTACGTGAAGAGACGTAAGTACAGTAGATAAGAGCATGGTTAGGTGCACAAACAGTTTATATATTTTTAACTTTCAAACATGCATTTAGATTAAAAAAGAAATACATGTTTCCTTTTTGTCTGTACACTCTGCTCTCATCTGCTTCATAAGGACACTTCAGATCTCTATCTCTGACAGGAACCACTCTCAACCAGGCAGGCAGACTGGAGATAGATCATATCTGAAAGAGGACAGGACAGGGCTGGACTGAGATGGAGCAGAGGTTTTATCCTTACACTGTTTCTCAAATCGATGGCTTCACTTCTCTCCCAAGACCTTGGCTTGCCGTGAGCGCTAAAGCTATTAGTCCCGATCAGTTTGTGTGTGTGTATATGTGTGTGTGTGTGTATGTGTGTATGTGTGTATGTGTGTATGTGTGTGTGTGTGTGTGTGTGCAGCCTGGTCTCAGAGGATTTTGTATTATTCTGTACGTAAATATGAAACATTCCATTTAGTATGATATGTTATATTTGGTATGGTTACAATAGACAGATGGCTACTTAGGGGTGGGTGAGTTGGTGTATAACGCGAATGTCTAGCAACCCAAAGGTTGCGAGTTCGACTCTCATCATGGATAACTTTAGAGTTTTAGCTAATTAGCAACTTCAACTACTTAGCATGTTAGCTAACCCCAACCTTAACCTTTTTAGATAACCCTTCACCTAACCCTAACCTTAAACCTTTTAGTTTATCCTTCCCCTAACCTTAACCCTTTAACCTAACTCCTAAGCCTAACCCTAACCTTAACCCTAACCCCCTAGCCTGTTAGCGAGCTAGCAAACGTTAGTCACCTAGCAAACATTAGCCACCTAGCTAGACTTCGTAAAATATCACACAGTGCCTTGGAAAAGTATTCATTCCCCTTGGCGTTTTTCCTATTTTGTTGCATTACAACCTGTAATTTAAATGGATTTTTATTTGGATTTCATTTAATGGACATAAACAAAATAGTCCAAATTGGTGGAGTGAAAAAAATAAAAAAAGGTATTTAAAAAATGTTTAAAAAAAATTAAAAAACAGAAAAGTGGTACATGCATATGTATTCACCCCCTTTGCTACGAAGCCCCTAAATAAGATCTGGTGCAATGAATTACCTTCAGAAGTCACATAATTCATTAAATAAAGTCCACCTGTGTGCAATCTAAGTGTCACAAGATCTCAGTATATATACACCTGTTCTGAAAGGCCCCAGAGTCTGCAACACCACTAAGAAAGCGGCACCATGAAGACCAAGGAGCTCGCCAAACAGGTCAGGGACAAAGTTGTGGAGAAGTAGAGATCAGGGTTGGGTTATAAAAAAATATCAGAAACTTTGAACATCCCACGGAGCACCATTAAATCCATTATTATAAAATGGAAGTAATATGGCACCACAACAAACCTGCCAAGAGAGGGCTGCCCACCAAAACTAACAGACCAGCCAAGGAGGGCATTAATCAGAGAGGAAACAAAGAGACCAAAGATAACCCTGAAGGAGCTGCAAAGCTCCACAGCGGAGATTGGAATATCTGTCCATAGAACCACTTTAAGCCGTACACTCCACAGAGCTGGGCTTTACGGAAAAGCTACTAGAAAAAAGCCATTAAAAAATAAAAAATAAGCAAACATGTTTGGTGTTCGATAAAAAGGCATGTGCGAGACTCCCCAAACATATGGAAGAAGGTACTCTGGTCAGATGAGACTAAAATTGAGCTTTTGGCCATCAACGAAAACGCTATGTCTGTCACAAACCCAATACCTCTCATCACCCCGAGAACACCATCTTCACAGTGAAGCATGGTGGTGGCAGCATCATGCTGTGGGGATGATTTTCATCGCAGGGACTGGGAAACCGGTCAGAATTGAAGGAATGATGGATGGCGCTAAATACAGGGAAATTCTTGAGGGAAACCTGTTTCAGTCTTCCAGAGATTTGAGACTGGGACGGAGGTTCACCTTTCAGCAGAACAATGACCCTAAGTCTACTGCTAAAGCAACACTCAAGTGGTTTAAGGGGAAACATTTAAATGTCTTGGAATGGCCTAGTCAAAGCCCAGACCTCAATCCAATTGAGAATCTGTGGTATGACCTGAAGATTGCAGTACACCAGCAGAACCCACCCAACTTGAAGGAGCTGGAGAAGTTTTGCCCTGAAGAATGGGCAAAAATCCCAGTGGCTAGATGTACCAAGCTTATAGAGACATACCCCAAGAGACTTGCAGCTGTAATTGCTGCATTAGGTGGCTCTCCAAAGTATTGACTTTGGGGGGTGAATAGTTATGCACGCTCAAGTTTTCAGTTTTCTTGTCTCATTTTATGTTTGTTTTACAATAAAACATATTTTGCATCTTCAAAGGGCATGTTGTGTAAATCAAATGATACAAACTCCCCCAAAAAATCACTTTAATTCCAGGTTGTAAGGCAACAAAATAGGAAGATGCCAAGGGGGTGAATCCTTTCGCAAGCCACTGTACATTCGCAAATTCGATAACATACGTTCTGTTCGTAACTAATTGTATGGTTTGAAAATTCCTAACATATTGTACGCTTTTCAAATTTGTTACGAATTGTCATTCGAAACATATCATACGAAGTGGTTGATGGACATCCACAAATTAATGCATACCATATGAAATGTAACATACTAAATGGTGTGTCCCTGATTTACGTACAGAATAATACAAAATGCTTTGAGACCAGGTTGGTGTGTGTGTGTTATCTCTGCTCAGTACAGGATTCAGTTACAGTTAGCAGGAAGTCTTATCCTGCATTGGAATAATCCTCTCACGTATGCAAAGAGGTCAGGTTTCAGTCACTAGCACTGACTGACTGGATCTCTCTTTTTCCCTGTCTCTGTCTATGCTTCTGTCTGTCTGTCTGTCTGTCTGTCTGTCTGTCTGTCTGTCTGTCTGTCTCAATCTCTGTCTGTCCCTCTGTGTCTGTATCCTCTCTCTCTCTCTCTCTCTCTCTCCCCCCCTCTCTCTCTCTCTCTCTCTCTATCTCTCTCTCTCTCTCTCTCTCTCTCTCTCCGTGCTGTGCATTAACTTCCAATTGCACATGATTATGGATTGTGTGTGAATGAAAGAAGAGAGAAATAATATTGGGGATAGGATGGTGTGACTGTGCAGATGTGAAAGCAGAGATTAGAGGTGAAAGGGTGAACTCTGTGTTACCACAACCACCCACATCTCCATTGACCTTTTCCTCACCCCAAAGGAATGTCATTGGAGCTGTACTCTATAGTCCCAGAGCTGGAGGCTGGAGGCTTGTTATTCAGTGCTGCCTCTGTGTGTTCCTGTGAGGCTGCAGGGTAACGTTCTCTCCTGTAGCAGTGAGATGTATTGATGTAGTATTGACCATGACGTACTGCTAGAGCTGGAGAGCCCATAATGGAGTGTAGAGTTTGTCTCATTTTCTTGTTATAGTGATTTTGTTTCACATGCTGTATATAAATCTGTCTTTACCAATCATATAGTGGAACAATTTTTCAATTTTTAATTAAACCTTTATTTAACTAAGTGCTATATCACGTATAGACGATGACTGTGTTGCAATCAGTTTGAGATGTTTACTAATAATTCAATATGGCAGCCATTCTGAGGCCTAGCTAAGTGTTCTGTTTTGATCTGGAGAAGAACGCATTCCCCATCAGAACTCAAATGACAGATTCCAATTTAGTGGTCTTTACAGAGTCAGATGTTCTCACATGGCTGTGGTTAATTTGCAATTCAGATGAACTCGTTAAAAGCAGCATATCAATTCATACCCATGGATCCCATGCTTTGTTTGGGCTTGACGTTGCATGTGTGCCTGTGTTTTTACACAGGAATATAATTGCCATGCAAATGGCTAAAGAATGGCTGCCAAAACATGTGATCTTCAGCATGGCTATGTTAGAGGAGATCACGTCTGACAGCAAAGGGAATCTAGTGGATTCTTTTTAAGCATGGTTATAAATAGGGGGAGTAAAAACTGGGCTAAGTGTTGGGGAATCTGAATTCTGTTATTACATATTATTCTTGTTTGTGTGTGTGAATTTGTGCATGCGTTTGTGTGTATGTGTGTTTACGTTCCCACACATTTATATTTCTCTATATTATAATATCTCTATATTAAATCGGGGCACATCCATCCATCCAGTACTGTAATGTGTGTGATCTCCATAAGGCCCAGACAGCCGGGGTGATCTAGCCCTCATTAAGGCGCTCTCTGGGGGTTGGAGAGGGGAGGTGGGGGGGGGGGGGGGGGGGGGGGGGGGGGGGGGGTCGGGGCCCCACTATGATGGATGTCTGCTGGAAGTGGACAGGGCAACGCTACAATGGACGAGAGTCTTAATGGTCCCTAGCGCAGAGAAATGGATGAATGGACTCTCAGTCACATATACACATACACATACATCTACACACACACGAATGCACACTCCGTGTGGACATCAATAAGAGAACAATTTCATTGCTTTTCATTTAAATAATGGCTATTGTCATTGAAACATTGCATCCTTATAATGTATGTAGACTAAATAGCTTTGGCGATCCATAGCAGTTGATGCCAGTTTATCAAATCTATCAACATTTATGTAGTTTTAATCTACCCTCTCATCTCTCCTCCCTCCGTTGTCATATGATGGTCTTTGACCCCAGAGTGTGTGTGTGATAGACACTGTAATTGCCTCACATCTGTTATCAAACACACACACACGCACACACACACACACACACGGACACGCACGCGCGCACACACACACACACACACAAAGCACGGTGCTGATGGGACTCCAGAGGCTCCCCCAAACCCCACCTGCCACACTCAGCCCAGATGAGACCCAGGCCTACCCTACCCCCTTCTCCCCCCCCCCCCCCCCCCCCACACACACACACATACACACACACACACACACACTTTATCCTCCACTCCTCCAGAATCAATACCTATGGCTCTGCACGGCACAGGGTCTTCTTGGGCTAGTCCCCATAGCCTAGGAGTGGGGGTATGATGCTCCTCAGAGGGATGGAGAGAGGGAAGTGGATGACAAACAGGAGAGAGATTGTAAAAATCTCTTTTCATCCAGAGGGTGTCTGTTCCTGCTGCGTGGCATCTACACATGGATGACATGATCACTTTAACACTCAATACACATGAGTGACTGTGTAGGCTCTATGTGAACAATATAGAGAATACAGAGAATATGCTCTCAGGGCTCTTTGATAATTGCATCTATCTTAATGGTAAGGTAATGGAGTTCTGTTTCATGCTGACTCAATGGTACTGGCTTCAAGGCTTCTCTATGAGAGCAGCCTAATGGAAGTACCGTTAAACCCGTCACTCCATCACTCCTTTATGACTGACTCATCTACTCCTTTCATGCATGGGCCTTCTATCCCTTTAGCTGCACTGGATGCACATGCACTGGCAGGCATGGATGCACACACACGCACGCACGCACGCACGCACGCACACACACACACACACACACACACACACACACACACACACACACACACACACACACACACACACACACACAGGGGTGTGAGAGCTAGGGGTCTGAGGACAGTAGAACAATAGCACATGGTTGAATAATGACTGAATAATGTGTGTTTGTGTGTGTGTGTGATGGACTGTCTGTCTCCTGATGGCTCGGGTAAACAGGGAAGTCTTCAGGCTAAGTACTACTCTCACCTCCCATGAAGGCTATAGTGTGTGTGTGTCTGCGTTCGTCTCTCTCTCTGTGTGTCTGTGTGTGTGTGTGTGTGTGTGTGTGTGAGAGAGAGAGTTGGAGCCAGGTTGGGAAATTGATGTATAGATAGAAGTTCATATTTCAGGGAGGGGGGGGGGGGGGGGGTGTTCAGAGCTGAAACCTGATCCATGCTCATACCAGTGGACACTTTGAGCATCCTGTTCTCTCTCTGTTCCCTCTCTTCCCTCCATCCCCCCATATCTCCATCACTCCAACTCTGTCCTCAGACCATCCTGAATTGTTTTAAGATGGTCATCCTATGGATCATTTATCTGTTTGATTTTGAATTTTAGGACCCCTTTAGGTATATAAAAAAAATATGTATAAAACAATTATTTGATAACGTATTGAATTTGTCCTTTACTACTGTAACCCAGAGAAACACATGGAATAACACATTCATAAATGTAAAAAAAAGACAGTCAAATGAATCATAAGAAACAAGGTTTTGAAGTTTGTCTTATATATAGGAAATAGATTTTATTCTGTATAGGATTCCTTCTTCACTCTGATACACCTGCCAAAGTGTAATTAATAACTTCACCATGCTCAAAGGGATATTCTGCGTCTGCTTTTTTAAATGTGTATTTATCTACCAATAGGTGCCCTTCTTTATGAGGCAATGGAAAACCTCCCTTGTCTTTGTGGTTGAACCTGTACTTGAAATTCACTGCTGGACTGAGGAGCCTTACATATAATTGTATCTGTGGGGTACAGAGATGACATGGTCATTCAATAATCGTATAATCTATATAATAATATAATAATAATCTTATTTAGGCTTGCCATAAGAGAGGGGTTGAATACTTGTTGACTCAAGACATTTCAGCTTTTCATTTGTTATTCATTTGTAAAAATGTCAAAAAACATAATTTCACTTTGACATCATGGGGTATTTTGTGTAGGCCATTGACACACCTCAATTAAATCCATTTTAAATTCAGGCTTTAGCACAATAAAATGTGGAAAAAGTCAAGGGGTGTGAATATTTTCTGAAGGCACTGTGTGTGTGTGCATCTCAGTACCCCTCTATGATTGATGTAGCCTGTACATGTGTAATGACAGCCTCCATTACTGATGCATATAAGAACAGCCTTGAGGCCTGACCATCAACTGTAGCCAGGAAGAGACAAGTCAAGCCTTTTCGATGGTTGTTTAGCCCAATCAGAATCATTTTCCAGATAGTTGTTTAGCCCAATCAGAATCATTTTCCAGATGGCTGTTTAGCCCAATCAGAATCATTTTCCAGATGGTTGTTTAGCCCAATCAGAATCATTTTCCAGATGGTTGTTTAGCCCAATCAGAATCATTTTCCAGATGGTTGTTTAGCCCAATCAGAATCATTTTTCAGATGGTTTTAATCCTAATAGTTACACCATTTAAACACTAAACATATCTATTTATTGTTTCCTTTCTCCCCTTCTTCCCTTTCTCTCCCTCCATCCCCCAGGAGTATGATGCCCAAGGCCTTGGACGGCCAGGTTGTCATGGAGAAGACACCGCGTTACTTTGTTACCGTGGAGACCCCGGGGCGTGTACACTCCATGTCGCGTGACGTGAAGCTGATTGTGGTGGTCCGAGACCCTGTGACCCGGGCCATCTCTGACTACACCCAGATCATCTCCAAGACCCCCCACATCCCTGCCTTCGAGACCCTCGCCTTCAAGAACCGCACCAATGGTCAGAATCATAGTAATGCATTTTAATTGTATAGGCCTATGAATGAATGAATGAATGAATGAATGAATGAGTGAGTGAGTGAGTGAGTGAGTGAGTGAGTGAGTGAGTGAGTGAGTGAGTGAGTGAGTGAGTGAGTGAATGAATGAATGAATGATAGCATGGTTGGATGGATTAATGAATGACACAAAAATATAGTTTTTCCTAATTCAGTACCCACACAAAGACTATATTCTTTAGTCCTGTCTTCAGTCCCCCCTTTCAAGGTCTAAAACAGGTAACTGTGTCTTTTCTTGATCCCAGGTGAGATTGACTCTCTATGGAGCCCTCTGTGGATCGGACTGTACGCCCAACACCTGGAGCGCTGGCTGGCCTGGTTCCCCCGGGCCCAGATCCACCTGGTCAGTGGGGAGGGCCTCATCTCCGACCCGGCAGGAGAACTAGGAAAGGTCCAGGACTTCCTGGGCCTCCAGAGGATTGTGACGGACAAGCACTTCTACTTCAATAAGACTAAAGGTTTCCCCTGCCTGAAGAAGCCAGAGGGAAGCAGCAAGCCCCACTGCCTGGGGAAGACTAAAGGCCGAACACACGCCCCCATTGACCCTGAAGTGATCCGGAGACTGAGGGAGTTCTACAGGCCGCACAACCAGCGGTTCTATCAGATGGCTGGCCAGGACTTTGGATGGCAATGAGGACTCAGCAGAGTTAACAAGGTGAAACATGAATCCATAGCAACAAAGACACAGAGGGGTGTTTGTCCGTCGGCTTCAGTTTGCACTCTGTACCTGTTACTGTGACTTGGGGCAAAGAGTAATGAAATAACCTCATACTGTTGACACAGAAGTGGCTCTGTGCTAGGAACTAAATCCAATGTTGATAGACCTCTGGGTAGCGAGGGAAACAAATATCAGACATTCCATATTGGTGACAGTGCTGAAAGACCATCTCTATGCTAGTTCCCTTTCAGCATCTAATAGATGTTCAACAAAAAGAAAGTGGCACTTGAAGCTGGAATCTTTAGTTGCTACATCCATTTTTTGGAGTTATAAATGAATGATATACACCCATTGAGTCTTGAAGAATAAAACATGCCTCATGAGCTTAGTTCAACTGTCATGTCCTATCAGAACCCAAAATACAAGCTTGTTTTACTCCAACGTTTGTAAACTATGTAAATGTAAACAAACACAGCATAGCCTCAAAACATGGTTAAAACTATAATTTGCGTACAAAGGCAAAACGCAGTAAGTACATACATACATATTTGAGTTAAGGCTGAAATCAGGCTTTGTAGTATCTGTTTGATACTGTGTCCTGGTTCAATTATGTTCCATTTTTAGAGAAAATGGGAGGGAGAAATTTGCAGTAACTGCAAAATCCAAGTCAAAAGCCAGGAAAACAGAATTGACTGCACTTTGGCTTTGATCCACTATATTTTGACTGCAGTTACCTGCTCTGCCATACAAAGGCAAAGAGCAGTAACTATGCAAACAGTGAAACTGAGAAAAATGGCTTTAAAGTTTATTTGCTGTCCAGCCAAATATGTTGTAGGTAGGCAAGTGATAATGCCAGTGATAATGCCAGTGATAATGCATGATCTTGTTACGAAGTCATTTTTTAATGCATTACAACCATGACCACTGATTTGTGACCCCGAAGTCAAATAAATGACCATACAAAGTCAAACAGAAAAACAATGAGTTGGATAAACATATTCATGTTGTATATACCGCACAAAGTCAAAAATGTTTTTGGAAGTATCACCATTCTGCGAGTGGAAATAGCCCTAACCTTAATAAGGGTTATCACAATAGAATGTACAAAACATGCAAGCATAACTACATTACACCATTAAATACAGTTGGGATGTAGTTAGAACTCAATCTCAAACTGTTTCCATCAAACAGAAAAACAATGAGTTGGATAAAGACATTTAGATTGTAGATGCTGCACTTTGCCTTTGCAAGGCTCTGGGAAACATGTGGATTTTTATAAACACATTATAACACATTCTATGTCGTTTTACATGACTGAATCTTTTGTAAAACCGCACAAAGGATTGAAATGACAGGCTGCTTTGACACTGATAAACAGAGAATCTGAGATCAATTCAAACGACCTCGTCTGGAATACATCAATAGCCTAGGTGTGTGGAGACATACTGTATTGTACAATATCAGGAGGAAAATGTTTTCCAGTTTCACTGACTCGGCAAATGATGTGCAGCTCACTCACCGGTGATGGCCGATGCGCTAGTGCCAAAAGCTTCTCTCTCTCTTGTTTTACTGTGGCTAAAGTATAGGCCTACTCCTGGTGTAGTTTCATTCCAGTGAATCTCACTCTAGTTATGGGAGAGATTCAAGCGCTCTTCTCTCTCTCACCACAGCAACAGCCAAGCATTGGTCTGTCGCTAGCGTACAATGTTGTGCAGACCATAACCTCAGGCTTTGCCCAACACAAATCAACTCAGGATATCAGACACGTTTCCACATGACCTTAATTAGGGGGCAGGAGAATTACAAAGGAGGCAAGTCAAATTAACACGTATGACTTTTTTTGGACAACTAGTCCACTTTGTTTTAGAGTTCTTACATTGCAAACAGTGAAAATAGGATCCGTCTCAAGTGAATCACTCACTGCTTATCATATTTGGCTGGCTAACAAAAAACTTTAAAGCCATTTTTCTCATCTCCATCGTTGGCGCAGTTACTGTGTTTTGACTTTGTAGGGCAGCCTACTGTAGCTGTGTCTAATGAATTTGAGAGTGGTTACATTTCTCCAGACCCATCCCTCAGCTTTTTTTACCTAAACACAGGCTGGGCGACCACTTTGTTATCGTTTCAATTAAGGATTCTAAGTTTAAGCTGTGTTTGAAAACACCTGCCGTTCCCGTCTTAGATAGTGCTCCTGCTTAGCTCCCGACCCCACTGTGTCCCACCAGGAGTGAAGGACATGGCGATGGGATGTGTAGTCTGCAGTGTAGGCCAGATGTGTGCTGTAGAGTAAGTAGTAACAACGTCCTGTGGATGCTTCTGCAAAGTAGTGAAACATTAAACAAAACAAAACGGATGTCTTACCCTGCCTCACGGAGTATTACCCTCCTCTTCCTTTTTTTAAAACACACCTTAGCTACTCAGTACTTAGGTCACCAATTAAAAGAGTTGTAGGCAATCAGTACATATCGAATATCATCCCCAAGTATTACGGAAAACAGGAGCAGGAGGATGAGTCTCTTATTTAGAAAGCATTGAGGGGAAGTATGAGTAGCATCGTTCTAAGTGCTCAGACTTGACTGAGTGGTTTTGTATTGTTGAATAATGAATGTGCATAAGTGGATCAGGAGGAACTCAAATGTATCTGCCCTTTCCAAGTAGAGGTTACCCACAGAAACAGATCTAGGATCAGTTTACGCTCCCTAAATCCTAACCTTAACCGTAAGAGGAGGAAACACTGAACTGACCTTAGATCAGCATCTATGGGCATCTTCATCCTAACCGAACAACCAAAATATAACCATGGATGAATATGACATTTTAAAGGTACACTCAGTGAAATGATGTTGTCACAAGCAGCACGGCGGATTATGAGATGAGCAACATGCAAGACTTCGCTCTCACACAGTTGCACACAGTATCTGCACATGTTTATTTATTTATTACATTTTTTTGTACCTTTATTTTACTAGGCAAGTCAGTTAAGAATAAATTCTTATTTACAATGATGACCTACCCAGGCCAAACCAGAACCCAGACCATGCTGAGCCAATTGTGTGCCACCCTATGGGACTCCCAATCACGGCCGGTTGTGATACAGCCTGGAATCGAACCAGGGTCTGTAGTGACGCCTCTAGCACTGAGATGCAGTGCCTTAGACCGCTGCGTCACTCGGGAGCCCATGCATGTGCATGGGTTTGCTTTACACTGTTCACAGTGGTAGCCAGGGCACTTTACACTGTTCACAGTGGTAGCCAGGGAACTTTACACTGTTCACAGTGGTAGCCAGGGCACTTTACACTGTTCACAGTGGTAGCCAGGGAACTTTACACTGTTCACAGTGGTAGCCAGGGAAACTTTACACTGTTCACAGTGGTAGCCAGGGAACTTTACACTGTTCACAGTGGTAGCCAGGGAACTTTACACTGTTCACAGTGGTAGCCAGGGAACTTTACACTGTTCACAGTGGTAGCCAGGGAACTTTACACTGTTCACAGTGGTAGCCAAGGCACCAAAACAGCAGAGCTGTTGCAGAAGCAGCAGCTACTTCTCCTGGGGTCCACAAATAACACAAATCATGACGAGTAACAAAACACTGACACACTGTGACACACTGTTTGACAAGGACAGCCACACAAATTGAAAGCTGCAATATGTAACTTTTTGGGCGACCCCCAAAAAAATTCAAAAAAATAAATAAATCATACTAACAATACAACAACAAAAAAACGTTAAAATGTTAGCGTGTCTGTGTGTGTCCCCTCCGAGTCCCCGCCTTTCCATGAGTTGTTATTTAATCCGTTTTTGAAAGGTCATTTTGCTGTTTGCTTGAGTCATTGGAGATGTAACAGAGTTTCATGTGATAGTGGCTCTGTACAAAATGGTGCGTTGCCGTGAATTCCTTTTGGACTCGAGGACTGTGAAGAAACCCCTGGTGGTTTGTTTTGTGGGGTACGTACTGTACGAGTTGAATGTTATTTGATATATAATATATATCAATATTCATCATAAAAACTAAAAGAGAAGCAGTTCATCTCTCATTAACCCTCAACCAGGAAACACTGGCATGTTGTTGCTGATGTTAGTTCTGCCTGTGCAGTTAAAGGCAAGGTGTGCTACTCTGTTTTGAGCCAGCTGCAGCTTTGCTAGGTCTTTCTCTGCTGCACTTGACCATAGACAGTAATCAAGCTGGAACAAGACCAGAGCCTGGACAACTAGTCCACATCATTTTATAACAGACATACTCCTCACCATTACCACAACAGCTTTGTCAATATTTTTTTATTTTTTTTATTTAACTAGGCAAGTCAGTTAAAGAACAGATTCTTATTTTCAATGACGGCCTAGAAACAGTGGGTTAACTGCCTGTTCAAGGGCAGAACAACAAATTTGTACCTTGTCAGCTCGGGGGTTTGAACTTGCAACCTTCCAGTTACTAGTCTAACACTCTAACCACTAGGCTACCCTGCCACCCCAATATGACTTGCCCATGATAATTGACCATCCATTGTTATACCTAGGAGTTCAGCTTCCTCAACTTGCTCAATGTTCACACCCTTTATGTACAACTCCAGTTGACGTTTAGGTCTTTAGAGAATGTTTTGAACCAAATACAATGCTATTAGTAGATGTGTTTAAGACCAGTTTATTATTAATCACCCATTCTGATTGAACTGTAACTCCCTATTTAGAATTTCAGTGAGCTCACTGACTTTGGGTGGTGACATGTAGTGTGGAATTATCTGCATACGTAGTCGTTCTAATTTTGTGTAAGACCAGTGGCAAAGCATTTGTAAAAATAGAGAAGAGTAAACGGCCCAAGGACACTGCCCTGGGGGACACCGCACTGTACACATCGGATGTTAAAGAAGCTTCCACTGAATAACACTCTCTGGGTTCTATTGGATAAATAACTCTCCAACCATGTGATGGCAGATGATGTAAAGCCATAGCAAGGGAGTTTCTTCAATAACAATTTATGATTAATAACATCAAAGGCTGTACTGAAATCTAACAATACAACTCCAACTGTCATCTTATTATCCATTTATTTTAACCAATCATCTGTCTTCGGAATCAGTGCAGTACAAGTTGAGTGCCCTTCACTATATGCATGCTGAAAGTCAGTAGTTAACTTGCTCCCTGAAAAATAGCATTGTTTTTGGTCAAACACAATCCTCTCCATCAGTTTACTAAGAACTGGCAGCAAACTGATTGGATGGCTGTTAGAGACAGCAAAGGGTGCTTTACTATTTTTAGGTAGTGGAATTACCTTAGCTTCCTTCCACGCCTGTGGACACACACACTCCTTCAGGCTTTGGTTAAATGTATAGCAAATAGGGGTGGCAATAGTCTGCTACCATTCTCAATACTTTCCCATCAAGTTTGTCTATACCTGGTGGCTTATCATTATTGATGGATAAAATTCCAAACATCAAACCTTCTCTTTAATTATTAGATCTTTTATTCAAAAATATGATGGTTCAATGTTCAATGTTGTTATTTCACTTCTGAGTTTTTCCACTTTACTAGTGAAATAGTCATTGAAATGACTGGCAATATCGAAAGGTTCTGTTATAAATGACCCATCAACTTCAATGAACAATGGAGATGAATTGGGTTTTCTGCCCATGATATCATTGAAGGTACTCCAAGATATTTTTCCATTGCATTTTATGTCAATTATCTTTGTTTGGTAATATTTTTTATTCTTCTTTTGGTTAAGTTTATTCACATTTCTCATTGACCAATAAGTCAACCAATCAGCCTGACTTGTTTGTCACCTCTTTTGCATAATTTCTTTGAACCATACAATTGTTCAATTCATCATCAATCCATGGCGATTCTTAATAACAGGTGCATGCTTGTCAACAATTGGCCAAAATAATTGTACAAATACGTCCAGTGCTGCATTTTGATTCACTTCCTCGTACACATAAGACAACATACATTTTTTACAACTTCCACAAGAGAGTCCTGGGAAAACATTTTATGTGGTCTCTTATAAATTACTTTAGGCCCAACCTTTGGCACTTTGGCTTTCCTTGTTATTGACACAATAGTATGGTCACTACAGCCAATGGGAACTTTGCTTTGGAGCAAAGCTCTGCAGCATTAGTGAAGATATGATCGATACAAGCGGATGCCACAGATCCAACTCTATTGGTTTACACTCTAGTTGGTTGAATGATATCCTGGCTCATATTTCAGGCATCAGTCACAGTTAGAGGATTCCTCTTGAGAGGACAGCTAGTTGCTAACCAGTCAATGTTCAGGTCACCCAGAAAGGAGACCTCTGTTAACATTACACACACCATCAAGCATTGGACACGTCATCAAAATACTGACTGTTAGCACTTGGTGGCCAATAGTAGCACCCTGAAAGAAGAGACTTTAGATGAGGCAGGTGAACTTGCAATCATAACACTTCAACAACATTTGTCATGAGATCCTCTCTATAAGCTTTACAGGAATATGGCTCTGAACATATACAGCAACACCTCTCCCATTGCAATTCATGTATTTTCTGTAGATGTTATATCCCTGTATTGCTATTGCTGTATCATCAAAGGAATTAGCTAAGTGAGTTTCAGAGATGGCCAGAATATGAATGTTATCCAATTTATTGATTTCATTAGCCTTATTTCTAAAACGACATACAGTGCATTCAGAAAGTATTCTGACCCTTGACTTACAGCCTTATTCTAATGATTCAATATTTGTTTTTCTTCATCAATCTACACAATACAATCTACAATAACTCATAATGACAAAGCTAAAACAGGTTTAGACATTTTTGCAAATGTATTCAAATAAAAAAACAGAAGTATTCAGACCCTTTGCTATGAGACTTTATATTGAGCTGAGGTGAATCCTGTTTCCATTGATCATCCTTGAGATGTTTTTACAACTTGATTGGAGACCACCTGTGGTATATTCAATTGATTGGACATGATATGGAAAGACTCTTCCTAGAGTTGGCTGGCCGGCCAAACTGAGCAATCAGGGGAGAAGTGCGTTGGTCAGGGAGGTGACCAAGAACCCGATGGTCACTCTGACATAGCTCCAGAGTTCCTCTGTGGTGATGGGAGAACCTTCCAGAAGGACAACCATCTCTGCAGCACTCCACCAATCAGGCCTTTATGGTAGAGTTGGCAGACGGAAGCCACTCCTCAGTAAAAGGCACATAACAGCCCGCTTGGTGTTTGCCAAAAAGCACATAAAGGTCTCTCGGACAATGAGAAACAAGATTCTCTGGTCTGATGAATCTAAGATGTAACCTTTTGGCCTGAATGCCAAGTGTCACGTCTGGAGGAAACCTGGCACCATTCCTACAGTGGAGCATGGTAGTGGCAGCATCATGCTGTGAGGATGTTTTTCAGCGGCAGGGACTCGGAGACTAGTCAGGATTGAGGGAAAGATGGACGGAGCAAAGTACAGAGAGATCCTTGATGGAAACCTGCTCCAGAGCACTCAGGACCTCTGACTGGGGCGAAGGTTCACCTTCCAACAGGACAACAACCCTAAGCACACAGCCAAGACAGCAAAGGAGTAGCTTTAGGACAAGTCTTTGAATGTCCTTGAGTGGCCCAGCCAGAGGCCGAACTTGAACCCGATCAAACATCTCTGGAGAGACCTGAAAATAGCTGTGCAGCGACGCTCCCCATCCAACCTGACACAACTTGAGAGGATCTGCAGAAAAGAATGGGAGAAACTCTCCAAATACAGGTGTGCCAAGCTTGTTGCGTCATACTCAAGAAGACTCGAGGCTGTAATCACGCCAAAGGTGCTTCAACAAAGTACTGAGTAAAGGGCCTGAATACTTATGTAAATGTGACATTTCAGTTTTTTTTATTTCTTAAACCTTGTTTTTGCTTCGTCATTATGGGGTATTGTGTGTAGACGAGGGGGAAAAACGATGCAATGATGTAACGTAACACAATGTGGAAGTCAAGGGGTCTGAATGCGTTCTGAATGCATTGCATATTAATATGGGCTATTCTTAGCCCTTTCCCTGGTAGCTTATTGGAGATAGACATAATATGGAGACAAAATAAATACGTGTGTGTGTGTGTGTGTGTGTGTTGGGCTGAAGCTACTGACCCTGAGACTTGGCTTCAATGCTCTTAGTTGTTGCGGAAATCGACCCACTATGCTGTTTACTTTCTGCATCTACGTCATATCACTGAGTCTACCTTTAAACCAATATTTTGGTATCATTTGGTGTTTTCTTCAACAGAAGCTTTTTGGGTCCAACGGGCTGCTGTAGAACCCGTCTCCTATTTGCATGTATTTGCACTAGTTTGAAAACATTAAATGACAATAAAACTTATTTTGAAGCAAATGTCACATTGTATCTTTGTACTTTTGTCAACACTATTGTACTGCAATAGATGCGGTGGTTGTGTGTATAAAATGAAGAGTGAGAGAGGGAGAGGGTGAGAGAGAGAGTGAGAGTGGAACAAAGCTTCATAAATTGAGCTGAATAGTAATTGCGTCTTTTTGTAGGCACTAACCCCGCCATGGCTCATTTGTCAAAGCCTTTGGGGAAATAAACTGGGTTTTTTTTGGAGGGGGGGGGGGGGGGGGGGGGAATAAAAAGCCGAAAATAAGGTCTGTGGTAAACACAGGCTTAGCAGATCTTATATGTTTCGTTCTATGAGATAATCTTCATCAGCGAATGTCACTTTTGTGAGTTTGGAAGCATTTATGTTATCAAAACAAGCACATAAAGCATATAAAGGTTTCATAATTCATGAAGGTCATGTTAATTGACTGATATCTCAGAGAACAAAACATAGCAGATCTTCTAAGCCTCAGACATGATTCAAACCCCTTTCTTTTGCCATTCATTTCCCCCATAGGAATGTTCGAACTGACCTGCGGTGACTCATTTCTGGTTTTGAGGACTACAAGCTGGTGGGACCCATTGAGCTCAGTCAGCAATAAGGCAGACCGCCATAGTGACAGAAATGAGTAACCACTGGCCTGCAATGGATATCTTGGCTATATCCACTTGGCAATCTTTCGCCAATCATCAAATCCCCAACACCGTACGGTCCTTCTCACATAATGTATCAGACCATTCCTTTGTCAATTTAACTGTTTGCAGTTCGGAGTTCAGAAAAATACACTCTAAAAGAAACAAATAAAAATGAATATTTTATATCTGACTTCTACGCTAAAGTTATCAGTCAAGGTAGGCTTACAGATTTAGTATAAAAATGTATTATTTTATTTCTGTTATCAACGCTGAACCTTATTAGTACATAACAATATAAACAATTACATTTGGCAATAAACAAGATACTTTATTTAATGCTTCATAATTTGCCCCTATATCTTTGATATAAATGTATAATATTCTGTACATCTTAACAGAGAATTCCTATAATTTAAATGAATCATCGCAGTTAATCACACACATGAAGTTACCAAAATAGCACTTTACACAAATATGTTACAAATATGACACCAACACACACTAAAGGAGCATAACCATCTCTGCCTTGAGAACAAGGAAGAACAAATTTAACATGGCAGGAAAATGTCAAATATCTTTAATAGAGTAACTTAATTCAACAGTTAAATTAAACAAATGTATTTGAATGTTAATAAATAAGAAAACGTAATACACATTATATACAGAAATAAATGATCAAATTAACTTTAAGTCACTGTAGGTAAGTCATACTGACTATTAAAGTATAAATCATAATTATCTTCAATACCGTTTTGAAATACAATTATTTGATGCTGGTTTATTCAACTTCCAAGTCTATAATGTGTACATTGATGGGGAATCTCTATCTGTTGCCTTCGGTATTTCACTACAATTGTCAAGTACATCTTTTCATTTCCTAGGAATCAGCCAAAAAGCAATACATATATCTGCACATGGAAAGAAAGAGCAGGAAATAATAATGGCTGAGTTTTGGCTGTTTGCACATCTACATAATGGAATCTCCCGTGTCTCATTAGAGCGAGAACAATAGGAATAGAAGTTGGCCTTTGTAACTTTGTAACAGTCTCCCACTCAGTGCTCTGCATGCTGTTTGAAGTGGATCACAAGACAGGAGCTGGAATCAAAGGCACTCAGCATGGCCTGGGAATTCTCTCTACCTCTTCCTTTATCTATTTCTACTCTTTATCATCCCCTATGTCTCTATCCACATATATATATATACTGTATATATACCGTGCCTTCAGAAAGTATTCACACCCATTGACTTAGAGCTGGATTTAGAAGGATTACATTTGGATGTTTGTCACTGGTCTACACACAATACCCCATAATGCCAAAGTGGAACTATGTATTTCAACATTTTTACCAATTAATAAAAAATGAAAAGCTGAAATGTCTTTGAGTCAATAAGTATTCAACCCTTTCATTATGGAAAGCCTAAATAAGTAAACATTTGCTTAATAAGTCAAATAACAAGTTGCATGGACTCACCGCGTGCAATAATAGTGTTTATCATCATTTTTTAATGACTACCACATCTCTGTACCCCACATATACAATTAACTATATTTTAGGTCCCTGAGTCGAGCAGGGAATATCAAACACGGATTCAACCACAAAGACCAGGGAGGTTTTCCAATGCCTGGCAAAGAAGGTCACCTATTGGTAGATGGGTCAAATTGAATATCCCTTTGAGCATGGTGAAGTTATTAATTACACTTTTGATGGTGCATCAATACAACCAGTCACTACAAAGATACAGGCGTCCTTCCTAACTCAGTTTCCGGAGAGGAAGGAAACCGCTCAGGGATTTCACCATGAGGCCAATGGTGACTTTAAAACAGTTACAGAGTTTAATGGCTGTGATAGGAGAAAACTTAGCATGGATCAACAACATTGTAGTTACTCCACAATACTAACCTAATTGACAGAGTGAAAAGAAGGAAGTCTGTACAGAATACAAACGTTCCAAAACATGCATCCTGTTTGCAACAAGGCACTAAAGCAATTCACTTTTTATCCTAAATACAAAGTGTTATGTTTGTGGCAAATCCAATACAACACATTACTGAGTACCACTCTCCATATTTTCAAGCATAGTGGTGGCTGCTTCATGTTATGGGCATGCTTGTAATCGTTAAGGACTGGGG